>NC_142931.1:89800382-89842882 GCF_046866305.1 Octopus bimaculoides | reverse complement strand
TACATACATACATACATACATACATACATACATACATACATACATACGTATATACATACATATGTTACAATGGCACCTGTAACAATACACGTGTCACTAAAGAATATTACAGTCCAATAAATAAAATTTGGACCTCAGAACTCTCTGCATTCCATAAAACAGTGGCCCACAATGTGTTTGCAGTGTCAGTACTCATACCAACATTAGGGTTGTTTGATTGGACGCCTGGTGAGATCCGAGCCATTGATGTGAAAACTCGACCAATACTATCAAGCACACGTTATTTCCACATAAACAGAGACGTAGGCCGCCTCTATCTAAAACGAAAACAAGGCGGCAGAGGCTTAACGTCGATCCCTAATGCCTTTCATTGTCATATCATATCCCTTCGACAACATCTTTTAACCACTAAGCGTCGAAGTGCATACATCCCTTGACCATGTTTGCATACATAAGGCTGATAACATCATAAGACTTGGAAGGCAGCTCCTTGAGCAACACTCCTTGTCTGATAACCTTAAATACATGCTCAAAGAAGTCGCAAGATTCTACTGCAACTTATCATCAGATGAAAGGAAGCGCATATAAGAGCAGAAGACTATGAAAGGATGAGTATATAAGAGTAGAAGACTATGCATTAGTGGAAAGCTCCGAGATGATAGTAACGTTGATCATCAAAGAAGTCTATCATGGACCAATAGCCGGATTACTACCTCCCGCTTTGAAGTAGAACAGGAACAAGAAATATCAACCAAATACCTGATGCAGAAAAGGGATAGAGATGCAGGAAAAGCAGTAAAATGTGACAACCGATGCAGACTTTGTGGAGTTAACACCGAAGATATCGGCCACGTCATAAGCAGTTGTCCGAAAATGTAATCACGGCATTATCTACCGATGAGACATGATGTTGTCGCTAGGACACTCTATAATGAAATCCGTCGGAAGGATAACCCCGAGGACAAAGAAAGTAAAACCCACAGTATGGTAGAAGCCATAGCCACTCATAATAAAAAGGAGTACTGGTGGAATGTCTCAGTGAAGACCTCAATAAAATGTAAGGACAGCATACCTGGTATAATGATTTGGGACAGAGAAGAGAAACTGTGTACACTTGTGGAAATTAGCTGCCCAGTGGGTGTTAACATGAAACTGAAAATCAGTGAAAAAGGGAACACCTATGCTGAACTATTGAGAAATCTGCAGTTACCCTATCCAGATTACAAGTTCAGGTTTATACCTGTAATTATTGGGGCCCTGGGATATGTAACACTGCCTAAATACCAATCTTGAGAAATTAGGCTTCTCAAAACCAAAAAGGAGAAAGCTAATTCGAAGACTACAGATTCAATCCATCACTGGAACTGTAAAAATCTGTAAAACTTTCCAGAAGTTTATCATTTAAATATATATGAGCATGTCTAGATACGGAACTATATGCATGACAATACATACATAAAACAAAACATACAAATTTGCACGAATACATACACATATGCATACATACATACATACATACATGTATACATACATACATACATACATACATACATACATACATACATACAAAAATACCCTATTGTTGTTGTCGAAATTCCATTATTATTGACTAGAAATTTTAAGAACTTCGTAATAAGTAAGCAACAAAAATAAAAAAAATTAAAAAAAAGATAAATAATAATAATAATAATAATAATAATAATAATAATAATAATAATAATAATAATAATAAATGCCCGGATGCAGTACCAGGCACTGGCTCCCATGGTTTCTGATCTTAACTGATTGGAAGTGCTATCATGTACATATTTTGTCTAGGTATAAAAGATAGGCTACAGCAAATATTCTGCTCAGTACCACATATTTCCTTGTCTGTTGCTTGACCTTAACCAGTCGAGCATGTCTTTTGGTGGTGGGTGAAATGCCGCTAAGCATTTTACCCAGCGTGCTAACGATTCTACCAACTCGCCGCCTTAATAATAATAATAATAATAATAATAATAATAATAATAATAATAATAATAATAATAATAATAATAATGATGAGGGAATAAATAAATACATCTGTGAATTCTATACAACTTTTGTCTTATTTCAAATTCAAACATTCAATCCCGCCAAATACAATGAACACTCCCTTTTATTAACTGTCTGTGTATGTATAAACAAATATGAACACATACATACATACATACATTTATCCATCCATACATACATACAATATATACATACATACAATATATACATACATACAATATATACATACATGGCTCTGAAGAATATAGGTTAAGGCTGCTGGTTCTCCCCTATATTTTATGTTGATCAATTGATTGATTGATTAAACCACGAACGCACCTTAATACATATCTCAAACGGCTATATATTTATCATAAATAAATAAATGTATACAATCCATTATTTCTGTTTATCAAACACAAGCACAAAGACACACACACACACACACACACACACACACATATATATGGGCTTCTTTCAGTTTCCGTCTACCTAATTCACTCACAAGGCTTTGGTCGTCCCGAGGTTATAATAGAAGATACTTGTCCAAGGTGCCACGCTGTGGGACTGAACCCGGAGCCATGTGGTTGGGAAGCAAGCTTCTTTCCACAAAATCACGCCTGTTAATTTTTTAAAAAAGTAAATTAAACGCATTTCAAATATAATTAAACCAATAGTCCAATTCATGAACAATTCATCTTATTTCAGAGAATGTATTTTCACAGCTGAAAGGCTTACAAATAAATATCTGTATAACCACTCTGGCGACCTACATCCGCCACCTCAGAGCTGATAGTATACCTTATGACACTTCCTGGTCAATCATTAATACTAAAATATTGTATCTACGAAGCCGACAAGCATGCAATCTATGCTACCGAAAATCTCTAGAAAATTTATGTGATAACGAAGACTTCCCCTTTAATAGATTCTCTGGCGTAATTACCTTCTATTGCCGCCGCTATAACAAAACATTTTCGTATTACCAAGTCTGTGTTCATCTCCAGCATTCGGTTGTCCTTCCACTTCCTCCATAAGGCATATTATATTGAACATCAGTATTGCATAAGATGCATTATTATATCAACAAGCAAGACGACGAACTGGCAGAATCGTTATCACGCAGAGCGAAATACTTAGTGGTATTTCGTCTGCCGCTACAGTCTGAGTTCAAATTCCGCAAAGATAGACTTTACTTTTCATCCTTTCGAGATCGATGAAATAAGAACCAGTTACGCACTGGAGTCGATGTAATCGACTAGCCTCCTTCCCGCCAAAATTTTCAAGGCCTTGTGCCTAGAGTAGAAATAATTATTATATCAACAAGTCATCACCATCCGAAACAGCTGTAACCGTATGAACTGATTATTTCAAGTAAATTATACGCAACTCTCCATGTAAATATATTATTTTCGTTTGTTATCGGTTGTCTATTTTTCGAAGCAAGTACGGAAGACTCGCAAATTCGTGAAACATTCCATATTTTCATGCTGATCTGACTTCTTCTCTTTTCCTCAATTAAAATAATTGTGTGTGGGTGTGCGCGCACACGGATATGTGTGTTATGCATATATGGTATGTGTAAGCGTATGCTATAAGAGATAGTGTATATGTGTGTGTCAATGAGAGAAAGAGTGATTAAAGAAACGGTAGAAGAAAGAAAAAGAGTCTTACGTAACAAATTGACAACGTTTCTCTATGTTATTCTACATCTCTACTTCATTACACTTCATTACATCTTTCAGTCTCTCTGCATCGCCTTTCTTAACGCATCACAGGAGGTCTTGGACACGTAATATATATATATATATTTTTTTCATGCATGACTCGTTAGAACTGGATCTCTCTACAAAATCTGGTAAAAAAATTGGGAAAAATGCCGACGTTTATAGATATAAATGTATACATACATATGTTTCGCTAGTAATGTGTGTGTGTGTGAGAGAGCGTGAGTGTGTATGTGTGTGAGAGTGTGCGCGTGTGTGTGTGTGTGTGTGTGTGTGTGTGAGTGTGAGTGTGTATGTGTGTGAGTGTATATGTGTGCATGCGTTTGTGTGCATTTGTGTGTGTATGTTTGTGTGGTCTGGTGTTATTGGAACTCAGTTGGAGAGGATATAACATTTGGTATCTATTCCCGGTAACAAGCGCTGAGGTTACGGCAACATGGAAAAGTTAACTATTTTGTTATAACTAAGTTCGATAACAGCACTTTACAATGGAGAAGTTGGGTGTATGTCCGTTTATCTATATTTGTTGTCATCCATTGTCTTTTCTACTTTTGAAGCCGAGATTCTGACTTTAATAGTCTTTTACAACAGGGAACCTGGCTACCGTTAACAATTATTTGACGTTGTTGCCGTTACGCCTGTGCTAGTGACTGTACTACTGCTCTTCTGATCGTATCCGCACAACAACAAAATGTCTTCCCCACCCTTTCACCAACCATCCTGCCATATTACTCCAGTACACCATCCTACAACATTTCAATCTCCTAACCATATCTCACCACTTTCCACATCCTCCTCAGCACTTGCATACCTTGAAACTCGACTGCAATCTGAGTGAACCTTCAGTCCTTCGTTCGTTCATCCCTTGCTAACCGCGAGTCTTTATCCGCTCCCGCTTCTGCGGCAAATATTTATTCCTTTGTGTAAAAAAAAACAAAAAACAAAACCACCACCCTATACTAACGTTCCTAATCCACCAATTGTGTTACCTGCCCCTGCAATATCATTATTTATCGTATAAAATTGTTGACGCTGCAGCCTGATTTGCAATGGGGAAACTTGTCGATGATCGGCTTAGAGAATATTTGTTGGATGTCTGGTGCAACAACACTATAACATTCAAGCCTGTATCTTGTCACTTCAGTTTTCCAGGTCACGTCTATCAGAATCTTACCGTTTGCAGTAGCATACAACACAACTGAACTTCTCTCTCTCTCACCCGCATCATGAATAACAATTAATTTTCCAGTTAAACACAGCTCACCCAGCTGGGACTAATAATCGAATTGCTTTCCTCTAAAAACATTTCTCCCCATTTACTAACCCCATACATCAATAAACGACTTCACGTACTCATCACATCCCCGTTTTACACACACATGTATGCTGCACTACTCATCCACTACAGAATTTCATCACAGATACACAGCTCATCAACAACACTTTCTATTATACACATTATTACGTACTATTCATACCACCCACATAGTAACATACTAAATTCAAATCTATTCTCCAAATGCACACGCTCTCACAGATGTTCACACATACTTCCATACACAGAAAGACATACATAACATGCACATTTCCATATATTATCCCATGCTTATTTCGCTTAACTCTCTCTCTCTCTCTCTCTCTCTCTCTCTCTCTCTCTCTCTCTCACACACACACACACACACACACACACACACACACACACACACACACACACACACACACACACACACACACTTTTTTTTTGCTGCAAACCACAGATCTACACATTTCCGCTTTACCCAACTCCGTTTTGCCATTTATCTTCCTGCTTTACTCAAATCAACATCGTATTTCTTTTCTTTTTACACTAAATATTCTTTTCCTTTTTTTTTTCTTTTCCCTTTTTACTATGCTTGACGATTGACCATTGTTTAATTCTCCTCTAGTCCTTTCTTCAAAACATGATTATATTGATTTTACACTCTTGTTTCTTTAGCTTTATTTGTTCTTTGATTTTTTTTGTCTGCTTTATAGTTTTTCTCGTAATGCATTAAAGGTATTTTTAAACATATACACAGACAGTGGTCCTTTGAATTTCTGTACAATATGTATAAATATGTACTTTTTCTCCTTTTGTACAATATATATCTATATATAGATAGATATAAATATGTATGTATGCATGTATGTATGTATACATTATGTATGTATGTATGTATGTATGTATGTATGTATGTATGTATGTATGTATGTTCACTTTCTCTTTTTAATTTAGAGTAAATTTTGACCTGCCACCTATTTAACAGCAAGGTTGTGAAGGAAAGTTTTTTGTTTTAACTCTTACCCTTTAAATCTTAGGAAGGTCTTGGAGATTTTTATAGTCACAGATATCGTAATAATTTGTAGCGCATGAATTGAGGATTTGCATTCTTTCCCCAAGATTCCAAGTTCAGCCATACATTTCTCCAGACGGGTTGGTATGTATCCTGTTGCTCCAATAATAGTGGGTATGAAACTGAAAGTGTATCTTGTGTACTGAATTTGCAAATTCCTTAACAATGGTCCGTAGATGTCCTGCTTCTCTTGTATTAGGTCGTCAAGTATGAAATTTGTAGTAAGGTATATGGTAAACTTTGACAGCTGCTCATTTTGCACCATTATTATATTTTGCTAATCTTTATTTTTTGTTAGAAAGCTGACTCATCTACTTCTTTATTTTAACTCATTTTGCGCTTTATAAAGTATTTATAAATCGTTTTTTGCTATTTTTGTTTAGAGATGGATAAATCGGAAATTTGTACAGTTTTGAAATATGAGTTCTTTCTTGGAAATACAGCATCACAGATAGCTCGGAATATTAATGGAGTATTTCATTCTAATGTTATTACACAACAGACAGTATCAAATTGGTTTGCAACATTTCGCTCTGGTATCTTTGACCTCACAAATGAGCAACGCGGTCGACCAGAAACAAAAGTGGATAATGACGAACTGAAAGCTACCGTCGAGTCAGAACCATCTCAAAGTACCCGTGAATTATCGTTGTTGTTTGGTGTTAGCAAGCAGACAATATTGACTCACCTAGTTCAAATCGGTAAAGTGAAAAAGTTGGATAAGTGGGTTCCACATGAACTCAATGAAAATCAGAAACAGCAACTTTTGGAAGCCTGCATTATGCTACTTTCTCGTCACAAAATGAATAATATTTGAATCGAATTGTAACATGTGATGAGAAATGGATCCAATACAACAACCGTAAACGTTCAGCACAATGGTTGGACAAGAACGAGCCACCAAAACACAGTCTAAAAAGCAAAAGAAGCTGATGGTGTGTGTTCGGTGGTCTGGTGCAGGTGTGATCCATTATGATTTCATTAAACCTGGTTCATCAATCACGGCCAAAGTATACTGCAGTCAACTAGACCAAATGATGCAGAAACTTACAAAAAAAAAAAACAGCCTAGATTAGTCAACAGATCCACTCCTATTTTATTGCAAGACAACGTCAGACCACACAAAGCAAAAATGACATTGGTGAGCCGACAGGAGTTGGAGTTGGAAGTTCTCCATCATCCCCCATACCCAGAGGGCAATTGATTTCCACAACGGAACATACCTTTTCTTTGTGGTCCTACAGAACGATATCTGGTCGGTTGTGTTTTAACTTGGCGGTTGTTTAAATTTTTGAGTTCTACTAATATTCTTTTGACCTATCGGTCTCAATATAGTTAGCTTTGTTTGCAGGTATTTGTTTGCAAGTATTTTGTTATCCTGATCCAGACTGTTTTGGCCACTGCATCATGTCTCATGAAAAGATAATATCTTGAAGACATTCTCTATGCTGTAGGTACTTAATGAGGATCTCTTGTTCATGGATTATGTGGATGTAGCCTTATAAATGGGATGACAAACTTGTTGGTACTCCATGTCAAGCTTTTGACATATACTATCTTCTCAAAGAACTGGTTCATTATTTTCTTCTGTTGTTCTGATAAATAGATTTTATCAGTGCTTCTTGGGGAGAGATCTGTATCAGTTATTATTTCATACCTCTCCACAAGTTCATTAGCTATCCTAATTATGTTGTTGGTTTTATGGTCACAAACTTGGACAAAATAGTTTCTGATCTCTTTCCTCGGCTGCAGATGTTTCAGTGTCACAATATGTACTTCATATGACAACAATACAAATTTGAGAGCACGGTCACCTTCCTTGCATGGGAAGTACAGCCTGTCTACATCTCCATTGATGTTGAAGTTTCCTGTAACACTGAGCAGCTTGCGAATTTGAACATTTGTCTCAATGAGTTTTTAGCCAAACGTAGGTGTGAGGACAAGCACTGCAAAAGTGTTGCGGACAATATGTTTGTTGTAAGCTAAGAGTTCCAGTGACCATGTTCTCTTTGCTCTCCTGGGGTATTAATTTCTGTCCTCTCCGTATACATGGGTCCATCACATCTGACATTGCAAGTGTGTGTGTGTGTGTGTGTGAAGTTTAGTTGAAGATGGTGAAAAAGAAAATAGATGTGGACGAAAGAGGTTAGTATGAGTAAAGGAAGTGTACGAGAAGACAAATAGTAAGAAGTGTGTGTGTGTGTGTGTGTGTGTGTGTGTGTGTGTGTGTGTATGTGTGTGTGTGTGTATTTGTGTGCGTTGTATATGTGTGTGTGGAAGGATAGGGAATATACAAAAAAAAAAGACAATATAGTGTATCCGGAAAAATCTCATTCACACACATCCAGCCGAGTAGATTCCCCAGTTAATTGAACAACTGCGACATCGCCGAAATCGACGTAAGATCTATTTCCATTTCTTTTTTCTCTTTCGTTTTACTTCGTAGCATGAAAATGTATGATAGGCGTGTATGTGTTGGGGAAGATATCAATGAGAAGAGAGGGGGGTGGGGAAACAAACAAATCTCCAGAACATCTGGTCTGTAATGAAATCAAGCAGTGACGGATGTTGTAATGGAGAGTACTTGCTTGTTTAGCCCGAGGTCACTCCTGATCGAGCAGGTTTATAGTCAATGCCATATTGCAGCCGCGACTGTCCTGTCATTTTCGTTTTTGTATAATCAATGCTTACAAAATCCAATTTGTCTTTATTTCCCTTTTTCCGACGGTATGATTTGACAGAGAATTAACTCCTATTTCTAGCAGATCGAGCAACTATGTCGAGAGCTACCTTGTTGAAGGGATTAGTAGTAGCGATAGAGGTAGCGGTGGTTGTGGTGGTAATGATAGTTGTTGTAGCAATGGCGTTGTCGGTGGAATTTGTGGTAGTGATGCTGGAAGAGGTAGTAGTAGTAGTAGTAGGGATCTAGTTTTTTTCATTCGCAAAATGTGCATGTTTTTTAAAGACAGTAAAAAATCAGAAAATCGGCTATAATAAAAAAGATTTCCAGTCTTATTGCTATGAAGGTATGATGTTGCGGAGAAAGAAAATTGGGAGAAAAAATTACAGAGGTTTAAAAATCGAAAAAAAAATGTGTATTCATAGCTAATAGCGAGACAAATTTTCTGCTTTTGGCGGAGCGGTATCAACTTTAAGGTTGTACCCTGTGTAATTTATAGTTTAGCGTCTCTTCATTGATTGTATGTTTTTATTATTTCTAAAAATTTGTAATATTAATATATTTGTCTACATGTGCTTACTTTATGTGTATTTCAGTATTATGATTACTTGTCTTGTATTTGTGTACATCACTAATATATAAGTGTGTGTGTGTGTATGTGTGTGTGTGTGTGTGTGTGTGTGTGTGTGTGTATGTGCGTGTGTGTGTGTATGTGTGTGTGTGAAAAGGGGACGTCTGTCTCCAAAACTTCAAAGTTGAGTAACGTTTTCATGCTTGGATTTGTAAACAACAATAAGAATCACACTGGTCAACAAAGAATTTGTCCCAAGAAAAAGAAGACCTGTATCCTATATGTTTTTGCATGCAGAATTTAAAAATAATGTGTCAAATTATCAGTACAAAGTTCACATATTCCATTTATCTTCATAACGCTAAGAAACTATATAAACATCGAAAACAACTTTTGCTTTATTTGAGAAATATGTAAAACATTAAGACAAATGAAAAATATCTATAATAAAATTCTAATTAATATAATTTTTTTTATTAAAACAAAACACGCGGGTGGTATAGATCTCGTAGTGTGAAGAATGAATACAGCATGCAGGTGGAACACAACACAATGTGCGGTTGTCATGGTAACAAGCTGTTAATGCTTCGCTGTCTGTTGATTGGCTAAAATTACCCAAATTTCCCAACTTTAATCCCAAATAACATCAGACTCTTTAATTTACAAGATAAAGTAATTGGTTGATCGTAATCAAAAGTCAGAGTTGCATCGATACGCCAAAATTGAAAGCAATGTGAACAAAATTAAAGGGGGCTCATTTTGCGAATGAGAAGTGAAGGGGTGGAGGAACAAACAAATCTCCAGAACATCTGGTCTGTAATGAAATCAAGCAGTGACGGATGTTGTAATGGAGAGTACTTGCTTGTTTAACCCTAGGTCACTCCTGATCGAGTAGGCTTATAGTCAATGCCATATTGCAGCCGCGACTGTCCTGTCATTTTCGTTTTTGCATAATCAATGCTTACAACACCCAATTCGTCTTTATTTCCTTTTTTCCGACGGTATGATTTGACAGAGAATTAACTCCTATTTCTAGCAGATCTAGCAACTATGTCGAGAGCTCCCTTGTTGAAGGGATTAGTAGCAGCAATAGTGGTGGTGGTGGTGGAACTTATTAGTAGTGTTTGTGTCGTTATTGGTGGTGGTGGTGATAGTTGGTATAGCAATGGTGTTGTCGGTGGTAGTGATGGTAGTAGTAGTAGTAGTAGTAGTAGTAGTAGTAGTAGTAGTAGTAGTATTAATTGTAGAGGCTGGTAGTGGTGGTAGTGTTGGTAGTTGTAGAGGTGGTAGTGGTGGTACTGATAATAATAAGTGAAGGGATGATGGTGGTGGAGGTGATAGTCGTCGTCGTCGTCATCGTCATGGTGATTATCAGGATGGTGAAGTTGTAGAGTTGTGTTGCAGCACAGTCATATAACCTTTCCCAGTCTATCCCTTTCCCTCTCCCCTCCCCTCCCCATATCTCTCGGTCCGTCTTTCACTCCCCACCTCTCTCTCTCTCTCTCTCTCTCTCTCTCTCTCTCTCTACATTCCACTAGTGTTTACACAGATGCCGAACATGTAAAGTTATCGCTGTGTTTGGGAGGAAAGGCTGAAAGTTACGGTTTCATTCAACACACGTGCACAGTTCTCACTTTCACCAATAACACCACAAAGGTAATCAAAACAGATAGACAATCGTAAAGTGAGTCGGAGCGGCACGAACGGAGGAGCAGCAAAGGAGGGGAAGGAGGAGAAGGATTTTATGAGTGGGTGGTGGGTGGTGGTGGTGGTAGTGGTGGTAGTGGTGGCGGTGGTGGCGGCGGCGGCGGTGGTGGTGGTGGTGGTGGTGGTGGTGGTGGTAGTGGCGGCGGCGGTGGTGGTGGTGGTGGATGGTGGCGGTGGTGGCGGCGGCGGCGGCGGCGGCGGCGGTGGTGGCGGCGGCGGCAGCGGCGGTGGTGGTGGTGGTGGTGGCGGCGGCGGCGGTGGTGGTGGTGGTGGTGGTGGATGGTGGAGGTGGTGGCGGCGGCGGCGGCGGCGGCAGCGGTGGTGGCGGCGGCGGCGGCGGCGGCGGCGGTGGTGGTGGTGGTGGTGGTGGTTGTGGTGGTGGTAGCGTTTGAAGAGAAGCAAAAGAGAGAAAACGAGTGTGCGTGAGTGTCCGTGTTGAAAAGAGAAAAAGAGAATTTGTGCGTGCGTGTGTTTGAACAGGAGGAAAGAAGATGTGTGTGTGTGTGTGTGTGTGTGCGCTAGTGAAATGAGAGAGAGGTGATATATGTGTGTGTGTGAGTGTATGTGTTGTGTATATATGTGTGTGTGTGTGTGTATGTGTGTGTGAGTGAGTGAGTGGAAAAGCAGAAAGAAATTATGCGAAAGATAAAAATGAAATGTGGGGAAAATAAAGAAAATGTAATGAAAATCATGGGAAACAAGTAGTAGATAAAAAGGAGAGCAAAGGAATGAGAGAGTACGATTGGAAGGAAAACACGGAGAGAGGAGAGGTGAAAGGATAAGAAGAGAAAAAAAGGTGGGACTTTGTAAGAAAAGTAGTGTGTATGGGGTGGGGGAGGGAAAGAGACAGTGAGGGATTATCTTGAACAACAAGAAAACAATCTTCATGGGAAATGTTCTTTTCATCTTATTTTGTTAACTGAGTAGATGTGGTCATATATTGTAGTGGTTATATCATAGCGATTATGATTTCGTAGTATTGCAACTAACCAAACTTAACCAATGCTTCATATCTTTTGGGTATTCTTTATAGATCCATATGTCCCCTGGAGGTCCATGAAGCAGAATAGTAAATTGGGGATCCAGAGCATTTTTTTTTCTTCTTTTTTGCATTAGATGTATCTATTGCAAGAAACAGCTTACTTTGTCTAACATTTTACATAGTTTTACCTACACAAGTTAATGTTCGAAAAACAAAATGGATATTTTGAAAGAAGTATCTATAAAACTAGTGAATAAACATCCAATGGTTATGGAAGTCCACCAGAATAAAATAGGAATCGAAGTTGTCCACCGGTAAAAAATGGTTGAGAAACATTGCTTTCGACCATTGAGGTTGTGGTTGTATATCTCCAGTTTCTACGGTGTGAAGCTATTGAGAAACAAATATCCACCTAGATGCGATGTCAGTTTAGTACGCTTATTTTCCTTATACGATGAATTGACGATAGCACTAAAAGTCGTTGCTTACCCCTTTGCATGAACAAATTATTTTCATAAGTTTATTCTTTGAAAGACCATGCTTGTTTACACAATTTTAGTTAGCCCTTGTTTCATAAATACATTTTGTGTTATATAAAGCTTTCCTTTCATAAGTCCCAAGTTAGTCTAGTGGTTGAGAAGAAATGGCAATGAGTGATATATATGATGGATGGACACCAGGGATGTGATATACCACGTCCCAATGGTATCTAATTAGACACGAGTTAACGAGGGAGCTTCAACCCGATCAGTCGCTCTGCTAAAAATAGCAGTTAAGTTCTCTAAAATTTTATTCTATCGTCTTTAAAAAGACACATTTCTTATTTCAGTTCAATGTACACTTCAATTGAAAAAAACAAAAAACAAAAAACATTGAATAAAAACAGAACAGAAAGCTTTTGACCACAGGTTTCTTGGATTCAGAGATTGACCAAGGGCTAAACAACAACAACACAGACTAGTTAGATTAGTGATTCTCAAGCATTTTTTTCCCTAAGGAACTCTTTAATACTTGTTTCACTCGGATGGACTTCCATAATCATTTGATGTTTAAAAAAATCAGATTATGTGCTTAGAATTAAATATTAGGAAATGTATAAAAAGTTGATATTTAACGTTTCGTAAAGCAATTTATTGCAGACAAATTTTAACGACCAAATCTTATATGGAAGGAATAAGTATTGTTTAATACAGAACCCAAAACCGGTATTAAGATATCTGCCATTTCTTTTGCAACCTTCGCAAAGGTAAGAGCTAGGTATTGAATCCTATTTCTAGCAAAGCTGGTACTTTTCCAGTACCATCATCTATGTGTGTGTGTGTGTGTGTGTGTGTGTGTGTAATTTTTCGTTTAATTATTCTATCTGTGCCGTATTATAAGCCGTTTTTGCATCCCCTCACCTGACTTGAAGAATGAAAATTAAAATTTTACTGAAACATTTTACAGCTTCCACTTCCTCTCTCTCCTTCTTCCTTCCTATTTGCTTTCTCTCCTTCTTTCAACCATTCATCATTGTAATTTATTTATTTATTTTTTACGTAGACAAATGCATATTTTTCCATGCACAAATAACCAAATCTATTTTTTCTTTGTACTCAAATTTAGACATCTTACCAATCATTGGCTTCTCCTTTACTTACTGAATATCCCTTTTAGAGATTTCGACTTTCATTCTTCGATATTTTAGTTTGACAATCGTAGACATCAAACTCAGTAGAATAATAAACAGATTGATCCTTTACTTTCACTATGGGATTCTCTGTTCATTTCCCTCCTCGTCTACAGCGGAAGTGTTCACTCACGCGCGCAGACGCACGAACGGATTTGATAAGTTGAAGAATTTGGTAGTTGTTTCGCGTGTAAAAGAGATCAACATCTCTGACAGCAAGATTCTCATCTGAGGATTATCTTGAGAATACTCTCATGATATGACGTTTTAAATTGCGGAGTGACATAAGTTGAACTATAACCAACATAGAACATGTTTGCACTCTTCAGGCATAAAGTTCGCTTCTACATTGTTGGTATCTTCAAGGTGCATGCGGTTTCACTAGCACACTCCTAGCTCACTTTCTCTCCCTGTTACCCTCTCTCCCCGCATCTCTCTCTCCCTTTCTACCTACTTCTCTATCTATATATCTATCTATATGTATATATATTTATTCATACATAAATATATACAGACATATCCATACACACAACACACATATATACATACATACATATATGAGTGTGTGTATATATACACACAAATGCATAACATACAAATATGTAAATATGTGTATGTGTGGTGTGTATATACACTTTGCGTGTACGTACGTATGTATATACGTATGTATGTACGTATGTATGTATGTATGTATGTATGTATGTAATCATGTGCTGTATGTATACTTTACACTTATTGAAGACACGGTAGGTTTTCTATTTGTACACAGTAAGGTTTTTATTTGTTTATCTGTTTGTTTTTTAATCTTTTTATTTATCTGAGCATCAAACAGCAGGTTTGCCGTATTAAACTTTTCACAAGATGAAATCTAAGTCGTAGAACAATAAAAGTGGTTTAGATATAGAAATTGCATGCTACAGGCACCACACCCGATGTAACGAAATATAGCTAGCAAACCTATACCGTAACGGAACAGTAGAGTGTAATTTTAGCCGAATTGAATGGACCGTGATGTTAAATGCCAAATGTATTAGTTGAGACGATAGATAATCTTTATTACCAAGATGGTTTCTACTTTTTATTCACATGACACAATTTCCTGTACAATAATAAAAACAATTGTTTTTAACATCGACATAAAAATATATACTTTAGAGGAAGGCCCTCTCGATTAAATCACTGGTTCCCAAAGTGGGCAGTACCGCCCCCTGGGGGCGCTGAAAGGTTAGGAGGGTGTTAGATGGGCGGTGGGTGGCTGAAATATGGCCAGGAGGTGGAGGTAATGGAGTAAAACTTGAGAAAAGGGTGTAGAAAAGTAAGTTACGAAAAAAAATGAACACGTTTAAGTGTCACGTATTTCTTAATTCCCTTGATGAGATCATAATGGGAATGACAAAATGCTATTGATATCCAGAATAATTTGAAAAAAATGATTCAGATAAAACATTTCTACCATGGGATTTTATCCAAATGTTCATTAAGTATAATGGCCAGTAATATCTCTGTAGTTACATGACATATTATGGGATTATTTTCCCTTTGGAGTAGTCGAACACTGTAGACGCAGTAATACGGGTTATCGCTGTAGACACAGCAATACGGGTTAATGCCTCGTTTTCGATTGTCCGCTGCTCGGCGTCAAAAGCTTAGCTTTGATTAGTTAGCGCTTAGAATTTGATCTGTTCACAAGTCCTCGCTGTGCCGTCGGTGTTGATTTCTCAACCAATGTGTGACGGTACACGCATCTCTCCAACATTCAATCACTAACATGGCAACTCCACTTAAGTACAGCCATAATGTATAACATCGTGTATTTAGCCGGATAACCCTTTTATGGAAGAACCATCAAAATGTCAGTAAGTCTTTCATGTATTTTTACAGACACTTTCCTTTGTACCTTCGAAGTCATGAATAATTCGTGCACATATACACTTCACGAATGGACATTCGAAAACTCCATTTCGTTTCACTGTTTTAAGAGTCAATTCAATCTGCTGCTTTGAACACATTGGTAATAAAATGTTGAGAATTGTTGAAATTACTACGACTCAGTCTTCTGTTATATATGCCTTCTGGTTAATTTGCTCACTCATTAAACTACTGACCACTCATTCAACTATTCCCACACTTCATTCAACAGGAAGTGTGGGACGCATTGACCAAGGCTATCTTTTTTCGGCTCGAGTCGTTACCGTGAATAGACGTGTATGAGCGAGCTAGCGGGGGTTGGTTGCAGCAGCTGCTAAGTTAGGTTCGACGGGTATGTGCGAGTCTTGGACTAAGTACAAATGGACAGTTGTTACCACAAGAAGGTAGGTGTACCGTATCTCATTTTCCCTCGCACAACAGTTCTTTTTCCAGTCTTTCCAGTTTCACTCAACTAGTAAAATTTCTTTCTTATTCTCACTCACTTCTTTAGACTTTCTGTAATAGCTTCTCTATTTTATGTAGGCATCGACAATGGAAGACGCAGGAGCGAAGAAGAAATACCGGCAATATAATGTCGAATATTTGAAATACAGTTTTATTTCATCACCTCACAGCGAGCAATTTTGCCTGATATGTGAGAAGACATTCTCAAACGAAGCCATGAAGCCTTCGAGACTGAGCGAACATTTCAAGAAGTTGCATCCCAGTAAAGCCGATAAAGATATAAGCTATTTCAAAGACTTGCGTGACAAACGTGACAAAAACAAAACTTGGATCTAGTTGGTTTGGCTGCCGGCATTTCAAAAATTAAAGTTTATCGAAAATTTTAAAATTTGGCACAATAATATACTCTTCCAAGCTGAATTTCTGGAGTTATTTCACTTTTTCCAGAAAAAGGTTTAAAGTTTGATCATTTTTACCCAGTCAGGAAACAGGATTTGGAAGATGTCATTTTGTGCCTGACTGCACATTTTGTCGTCAATATTCTGAAAATAGCACGTGTTGTCAATATTTATAAACAACACGTGTTATTTAGTTTGAAGCAATCAATATGCGTTATTTAGCTGTTATTTTTAGTACACCTCACAACCACCTCAATGACAAAAAAAAAAACGAGTAAACAAGTAGTTTTAAGCATTCAATATACATTTAATGCAAATGCGATGAACAACACGTTACATGCGATACACACATTACAATTTTTCTCCACAAATGGTTTCAATATAGTTTTTACAGAAAGATTTGGAAGAATTAGATGAAAGTTTTCCGATAATTTTCTTTCATGAAAATAAATGCTTATGTTAATTAAAAAATTTGCCAGCAAAATCTTATAAAATGACATGTTAATGTTATATGTTAATGTACATGTTAATGTTATATATGAAAATAAAAGAGTGAACAAAAGATGCTTAAAAAACAAACATTTATGCATGAAATAAGCAACACATTACAAAATATTTTTAAAATTAAAAACGAAAGTTAGAAATACATTCAATCAATTTCTCAAACAAATCACAATTCACGTATCTCCTGCGCCACGTAAATTCAGGGACATGAATCTACCATAGAACGGTGAGTGTCGCAGCGTCGTTTATTACCTCGCGTCACAGAGGTTAACAAAAAAAAAAAAGGAGTAAACAACACATCATTTGTGGTTTTAAGCGTTCAATATGAATTTAATGCGATAGCACGGACTTAAAAGAGTTATCAGAAAACAAAATAGCACATTACAAATTAAATATTTGAAAAAAAAAAAACATACATTTTATTGAACAGTTCATTAAAAACGAAAGTTAAAAAATATTCAATCAATTTCTCGAACAAATCACAATTTTCATATCGCCTGCGCTACATAAATTCACATGCTCAATTGGCAACCGATAGGTAAAACAAGTGGTTTCAATATATTTGTCAACATGAGTCTTCTTGCAGACAAAAGAGTTCTCATGTTCCGCTTGTTATTATGGAAACAGGCATGAATGTGTCTGTGGCTTACGATTGGCTAAAATTAACAAAATTGCTAATGACTTTTTATTTATTAATTTATAGTGAAATGATTTTCACGTCATTCATTAAGCTAATAAAAGTGTATCATTACACTGAATATGAAATCAATTCTAGATCTCAAATGTATGTATGTATGTATGTATGTATGTATGTATGTATGTATGTATGTATGTATGTATGTATGCATGTATGTATGTAAACGAGTGCTTTAACCAATGAAATTCTAATCTGCAATACTTGAGGCACTTAATGTTGTCTTGGAAACTTTGTGCATGTGCATATGCATGTATATGTTTGTGCGTACGTGCGAGTGTCACGCGCGCGCATGCGTGTTGTATGCGTTGTGTGTGTGTGTGTGTGTGTGTGTGTGTGTGTGTGTGTGTGTGCGTGTGTAATAGCATACTTTATTATATTGTTATTTACTTTGTTCTCCGAAAGATGGATAACGAACGAAAGCCCCCGACCACTCTTCAGTTTCAGGTGCTGAATGCTTTTACTTTTATTTTCATATTGCTTGAGATTTTTTTTATGAGAATATTAATCTTGTTCATTTGATAGTGACATCCACATATCAAGTTTCGCTCGATTTACTTTGCTGATGATGTATATTTGTTGTTTTTGGTAATGTTTCAAAGAAAAAAAAAACAAAACAAGAAGCAATAGATTGGTTCTTGTATCTTTTGTCTCTCAATGGTTGATTTCATATTCCAAATTCCTGTCTTTTAATACCAACACTTATCTATATTGTCGGAAAGTAGTGTCTAGATACTTATGTTTTAGATTATACAACGTTGTAAAAGCCAATTAGCTGGGCGTATTAGGTATTGCACTACCTGCTCATGAGTCATAAATTTAAATCCACTGCAGATGTTTCGTTTTTTTTTTTTTTCTGGCAAGAAAATTTTATTCTCCCTGGCCTAATTCCTTTCATTGCCGGAAATACACACTCGGTGAAATATTACCTACGAAAGACCGTTGTCCTATCCAAAGACATTTAATTTTTCTTTTGTTTTAAGGACATAATGGTATCAACAACGATTCAGTTCTAAGTAACTTGTAACTGGAGTACACTTTAATAATACACATGTAGCTTCAGACTATTATTGAATCTCATTACAATGCAAAACAAAGGTAGCGAAGCTGGAGGAATCCTTACCTCGCCGAACAAAAAAAGTTCTCTGCTTTGTTTTCTTTTTTTTGTTTTTTTCGACTTTACATTCTGAGTCCAAATGCTGCTGATGTCGACTTTGCATTTCATACTTTTATAGTTGATAAAATCAAACCAGTTGAGCACTGGCATCGATCAAATCGACTAACCTTCTCCCCACGAATTTCAGACCTTATGCGTATAGTAGAAAGGATTACAACACAATAGAGAATTCGGTAGTTAAATGTTTTAATATCTAGAATAAACTTAGTTCAATTGATATAATAGAATAGTGTGAAGAAGAAGAAATAACTATAATACATGCACGGCTTCATCAATGAGTGTCCTGAACGAAATATGTGTGTGTGTGAGTGTGTGTGTGTGTGTGTGTGTGTGTAGTAATAAAATATGAAACGAATGGATAATATAGATATTATTACACGCGTTTCAGTAGCAAGTTTATTATCAACACATAGCGCCATATAATTTTGTATGCAATAACATGCAAGATTATATAAGATTATGCAAAAAAAACTTAACTTTGCCACATCCTCAGGTAACATCCCATGGAAGGTTTATAAGGTGATATGT
This sequence comes from Octopus bimaculoides, assembly GCF_046866305.1. Classification (NCBI taxonomy): domain Eukaryota; kingdom Metazoa; phylum Mollusca; class Cephalopoda; order Octopoda; family Octopodidae; genus Octopus; species Octopus bimaculoides. Next base: position 89,823,484 of record NC_142931.1, on the reverse strand, counting down.
ACCACTGGATAAGTAGTAGCAAAAATTCAGGCAAAAAAGTCGGTGGCTCCATTAACGTTATTTACACATTCAAATGACTTGATCAACCTAGCTGTAAATATCACCAGAGATGCAGCAAGTGGGGGCCAAAGGGGTATTCGCCCTCAAGCGCAGCTGTAAAAGACGAAAATTTCATTTAGCGCATTATGTCTGTAAATGAACGTAGGGACGTCGATAGCATCTTTATACCTGGTCAGTGAGAACACTTGCGACGCTACAGAGCAGGAACAATTAACACTCTAAGCAGGAGAAACACTTTAAAATGGACGAGCGTTTATTAACTTGCAGTGAAGAATTTATTTCTGTTGGTGTGCGAGTGTGTGCTGAAAAGTTCCTGGATTTGGGTAAAAGAAAATACTGGTGAATCAGTTAATTGTGATTTTATTGAACATATTCCCTTCTTAGATTCATGCACAATTTGCAGCGATCCTTCAGTTTTTCTAAACCGGCTTCCAATCAGGCCTTTCGCGATACCCTTAGAGCCAGGAACTTTTGGGCACCCCTCACAGAGCATGAGTTGGGGACCTTTTTAGTACCACGAGAAAAGTGTAAGTGTAAAAAACTGTAGCGTGCATTTGTACCGAGAAACATATTGAACATTAAATTTTATAAATTTATAGATATATATAACATATTAAATTACTGTTTTTGGTCTTTCTTTTACCCTCTATTTTTTTTACTTGTTTCAGTCATTTGACTGCGGCCATGCTGGAGCACCGAAGAAATCGACCCCAGGACTTATTCTTCATAAGCCGAGTACTTATTCTATCGGTGTCTTTTGCCAACCAGCTAAGTTATGGGGAAGTAAACACACCAACATAAGTTATCAAGCGATGGTGGGGGGACAAACATAGAAACAAATGAACACACACATAAATATATATATATATATATATATATATATATATATATATATATATACCACAGGCTTCTTTCAGTTTCCGTCTGCCCTCGTCAGCAGATGATTTCAAACTCAGAGGTAAGCAAGGGAGTTATCTACACTAGTCTAGAGTCACCACATTGGTGTATGAAGTTGATGTTGGGTATGAAAATAGCCGTAAAGCTATTTTACATCCAACCCTTAATGCCCTACTATTATTATTCATTAACACAGAGATAACAAAACCAGTTGACGTCAAATGCATGCAGTAGAAATATCATTATAGAGTAAAACGTACAAATTATGTTGTTTGTTTAAATGATTTGTGTATCTATGAATTTGATCCCCATGTTCGAGCTCAGTAAGCAAGAAGAGCTAATTGGAACAATGACTGGAGATCTTTTTTATCGCTCTTAAAATATAACACTTTCTATCTCACGGGTGATAATGATAGATTTAGTCGAGAGTTGTTGAATAAAAGAAAACTGAGTATATCAGAGAGGGTGTGTATGGATGTGTGTGTTTATGTATATGTATTTAACAACGGGGAATTAGATATGTGAGAGATTGCGTGAATGTGTTTTATAAATGACGTATTGTCAACTGAGTTAGCTTTAGTGTATGTCCCATAAACTATTTTATCAATAACAGAACTATGAAAGTTCTCCGAAGAGATGGAATTCAGTAACGTACTGTTATATCAGTTGTTACCTCCCCTCCTTAACTTCTTTTATCACCTCTCCTCTCTTACATCTCTTCCTCCTTTATTCTTCCAAGTCGTTCTCGTAGCATTTCTGCCGCTGGAGTGTCTGAACCAAATCTTTCTACCATTCTTCCCCACCACAACCGCTTCGATTTGGACTTTCCAGGCCATGACTGGTCCGGTAATGAATTAAATATTGGTGTAACTTCCATTCAAATGTTTCACTGGGCCTGGTAGTCCTGCAGTACCCATGTCCTCAACAGGTTATGACTGGATCTCAAGGGGCTCATCCGTTTTTGAAAGGTATTCTTTATTATTTGCTGCTGGATGCCTACATACCCTCCTCTCAGGGCAAACCCAGCAAGGTGCCAATATAGTTACCGGCTACTCGACCAGAAATAGGTAGTATTAGATTACATGGTGACCATTTCAGGTTCTATTAGTCAGTGATAGAACTGGTTCTAACCTGACACTATATTCTTTTTTTTTTTGTTACTTTTGTAATAATTTTTTCTTGTTAACACGAATCACAGTAAATTTATCTTTACAACAAGGTGGTGAAATGCTTCGCGGCATGCCGGGTTAGCATGCCGGGTTAGCATGCCGGGTTAGCATGCCGGGTTAGCATGCCGGGTTAGCATGCCGGGTTAGCATGCCGGGTTAGCATGCCGGGTTAGCATGCCGGGTTAGCATGCCGGGTTAGCATGCCGAGTAAAATGCTTAGCGGCATTTCGTCCGTCTTTACGTTCTGAATTCAAATTACGCTGAGGTTGACTTTGCCTTTCATCCTTTCGGGGTCAATAAAAGAAGTACTAGCTGAACACTGGAGTCAATGTAATCGACTTAACCTCTCTCCCGAAATAGTTGGCCTTGTGCCAAAATTTGAAACCAATATAGTTCTCTCAAAAACACCAGAAAATATTTCATTTCTCTCCGAAGAAAACATGTTCCCAGAATATTAAACTTCTATTCTTCTACACGGCATACAATTTGACGTTATTGTACATTTTATGGAGTTAGCCAATATTTTCAATGTAGCTATATACTACATTCAACTTTACAGGTGACTAAATAGGCACATATTTTTTCTCAAAATTCTATTCATGCAGCACAATACAAAATTTGAGCGTTAAACTACAATTATAATCTCTTTAAAGAAAATAATTTACAAAACCCAAAATGACAACATTTCTGTCATAAAATTGAAGCAAAGAAAATGTTAAACAATTCTCTCACGTTTGTGGGAATTACTGGTTGCTCCACTTTTAATCTTTCAACTTTTGTGTTGCATGCATCAATTCGTTCCTGTAGCTATTCACATATATAAATGCGTACTTGTATGTGTCTGCTTTATGTATGTTTGCGCGCGTGTGATAGTTTATGTCATTAATTGTATTATAGAATTGTTATTATATTACACATATCTATATTTATATACACTCTGTACATAATGTACTTATACGCACATACACACTCACCCACATTCACACATACATAAATGTGTGTGTGTGTGTGCGTGCGTGCTGAAATATTACAAAGGAAGAAAGGAGGGAAAAGAATCATTGAATTATGAATATTTTACTGAGTCATTGACGATTCATAAAGGGTGGGAATATTTTGATTACATCTGTTGGGAAAAATATTGCTTGACTAGATCTATATATGCAATCACTTTACCCAAACGATGAATCAATTTATCGTGTATAAAATATATTTCTTATTCTGTTTGAAAATACTTTAAGGGTAATAAACTCCTGAAACAAATGTGAGTCTAACAATTGGTCGATGAAAGTCAATTAGGTTGAGATCGCAATCCAGCTTTGATACATTCAGACCTACTCTTACTTTCCCAGTCATATTATTTATTCATCAATACATACTCCACCTAAGCCATTAGAGGTATATATTTGGTAAATAAGATACGAGAAAACATACGTTAAAAACCAATGAACATTCTTTTAGAACAAGATTTGAAATAATTTTCTTGAATGGAATTGATTAATTCATGTCATAAGATCTATGGTGGTTTAGGTAGATTCCCCTCTGATTAACTGCCAAATCTACCTCTAAAACATTTATTTTTATTTTGGCAATAGAAGCAAGGATTCACCAAAGCCTCCTTGGGTCCTGACATATCTAGCACCATATCGATTACGTCACCAACGTGAGCACTTACAGCCTTCCTATGTCACTGTTCGAGTGAGATGTTCATCTTTAAACCTCTTTTCTGTAGTACAGGCTTAACCATTACCTTATCATCACAGTTTCTCTCTATATTGGATCGTTTATTCAAGGAATGTAATTTCATATCGACTTCACAACAGTCTTTGACTCTTAACGTCTCAGGATTTCAAGTCAACTATCCATTTAAAGCTATGACAATTTGAACCCATCCCTGACAGCTAAGTAACTGAAACAGCCTTCCTAGATTTTTCTCTTCACATCTTTCAAACAATCTATATTTCACAACCTTCAAAATCACACTGCAAAGGACAAGCGTCGACACCTTAGTTCGTATCTTCATTAAAATCTTTAATTCTGCATAAGAAATGATCAAAGCTCATTCTCGTTGTGAACATTTACTGTTATGTCTTTCCCAGAATAGTCTATCTTCTACACATATCACTATATTTTAAATAAAACTAATGGATTCTATTTGAATTTTCTTTTGCAATCCAACCGTCATTTGTTGTTCATGATAGTCACCGTTTTCTACCAATTAACAGTGTAACTCGATCATTATACATTTTCCATGGCGAAAAATATACATTTAGCTTCCAGTACAGGGCACCTGCTTAAATGTTCTAAGAATTTGATAGTGAAGATCACGAACCTACACTCAAAGTTATTATGTATTATCCTGGATGATCTGCAACGATTTTTCCAAGTTGACATTGGATCATTCGGGATGTCAATTCAATATTTGTCTGAGTGTTGGAAATGCATGAGTAAATTTAGACACTTTGCATTCTGAATTATATCAGCTACTCCCACGCAATCCCCACGTACATCATAGGTGTACAGCATCTTTGAGAATGCTGTAGACAAGTTTAGTCTGTTTCTCAATGCAAAGAAGACTGGATACATGGCAATTAGTGAGGATGGAAGCTGCCTGCCTATTTGTTTCAACGATACCAGACAGCTCAAGGAGACCAGTGACTTCAAGTACTTGAAAATGACCAAGTGTAATCAGCACCAGTAATTTATAAGCCTGATCCGATGAGTTATCTCAAGAGGAGAATTAGAGTTTATAACTTCCCTATAATTCTTCACCGTACCAAGGGTCTTTAGTCGCAGCTTAGCACACTGGCGTTCATTCCGAGAAGATCAGTAATATATATCCAGATTCGCAAAGAAAGCTAAAATATTTAATCGGTTCTCATTGGCTGATAAATATTGCTATTCTCCTTTTCGTGCTTATTTTGAAAGTGAATCTCTTCCGAACTAACTTTTGACATTGCTCTCGTTGTTACTTATTCTGTTTATACTGATGCTGCCGTTGCTAACACTGTGTTGCTAGCGGAGTTATTGTCACGGTTTTTATTAATTGTTGTTTAGCCTCATGTCAAACCTGACTGGTCAGACCAAAATATTCTTGCTGTAACCATTCCATCTTAGAGTCGTACTAAGCAGGCAAGTGATTTGATCTGAGACCGTGTGTTGAAACTAAATTGATTGTACAGAAGACATGCATTAGCTTTTCAGAAACACACAGAAGTCTTAAATTCACTTAAACATTTATTATTTGTTATATGGTATCAAACTTTTAAATGGCTAACATGTGTCTTCGAAGCTGTAATCCATTCTATTCTATTTTCAGCAATAGTCCACTCTGGACTTCCTAACCCAGTATGTATCTTTAAAGATATTGTGTTATAGTTTGAGAGAGACTTGATAATTATATCTAGCAAGTTGAGTGACCACATAGAGGTTCCCTTGTTGCCTCGTGCGTGTGTGTGTTTATTTGTGTGTATGTGTGTGTGTGTGTGTGTGTGTGTGTGTGTGTGGAGTGTTTATGCGGGTGTGAGTGTGATGTTAATACTGTTTTTAAAATGTTTACTTTTTTTATTTGTTGTTGCTAATATTGTTGGCGATGACTTTTCTGCTTCTATTGAAGTTATTCATATTGTACTTGCTCAGCGTATTACTATTTCTTATTGCTGTTACCGCCCCACAGAACAGTTTCATTGCAACAGTCTTCTACTATTTTTACTTCTGCCACCATTCGTTAAAAAAAATGAAACGTATTGCTTGCATCATCGTCATACTAAATAATAAAGTTCGAATACCTTCTACAATCACATATTCAACAACAAATTATTCTTCCCAATTACAAAATATACTACGACTACCAGAAAATATAAAAAGTTACAGTCAATCATGTTTTGAACTTTCGCCAGGCTTTCTCAGCACGTCTCAGAGGATTGTCAGTAATAGTTATAATCGTTTCTAAGAATAATAATAGATTCTAATCAACAATAATTGTAATGATTTCTTATATAGGCACAAGACCACAAATACTTTGAGGAAAGATATAGTCAATTAAACTGTCTTCAGTACTTTATTTGCTGCCTATTTTATCAAGCCATGAAAGATAAAAGGCGAAGCAGACCTCAGTGAAAAGTGAAAAAATTTAAAACCATATAATTAAAAGCACACGCTTTGTTCATTGTGCAATAACTTTTCCCTTAATGATACTACTACTACTACTACTACTACTACTACTACTACTACTACTACTACTACTACTACTACTACTAATAATAATAATAATAATAATAATAATAATAATAATGATAGTAATAATAATAATAATAATAATAATAATAATAATAATAATAATAATTGTTGATCTCCTTTTCACCATCTGCCGAACCTATTTACAGATCTGTGGAATTTGGTCTATTCACCAAACTACTTCTTTTTGTCCTACTATCTACTCCAACCCTTACATATTTATGATTAGCTCATCCCAGTTCTTGTCCACCTGGAGGTTTGGACCGAACCAGACCCCGAATAGCTTAACCGGTCTGTCTGTCCAGGGCCCTACGACGTTGTTGGATGGCATAGACCTGCCTCTCCAGGTGCCGAGGTTCAGACCTACTGATTTGTCAGAGTTAATTTTTGCTCCTGTCACCGATTCACACTCCTTTAGAGCGGTGCCGATCGCCTCGATGTGTGTGGTGCCCATCACAGTTACGGTGACGCCACCTGCATACGCCGATACACCTCTCCCGCATCCTAGCTCTCCGGGAAACTGCACAATGTCTCCATTTTCCGTAGGAGTGTCTCTAAGCTCAACACATACAGAAAAGACGAGAGCGAGCAACCTTGGCGGAAAATACTAAAAAGTTCCGATAGGTGGTCATTGATCTTCATCACCGAGGAAATGCCGCCGTAAACTGTCGAGATCCAGCCTCTGAAAACAGGCCCAAAGCCGGCTGCTCTGAGGACCGCTACCAGATATCGATGGTCGACCCTATCGAAAGCTTTCGATTAATCTAAATTAATCAGTTCCCCGCCCCTGCCAGCTTTCTATCCACTTCCTCTTTGATGTAACGCATAAGGTGGAGGTTGTCGTGGATGGATCGTTTTGGAATGGAACACATTTGTGTCTCGCCAATCAACCCACCGACGACAAGCGCCTGTAGGATATTTGCCTTCGGAACGGCTGCTGCTATGTATTCTATGTCAATTTCTGGAAGGACGCCAGCCACCTTGGTCCTTACTACTCTTCTCCCTAGGTTCGTTGGGACGAGGAGCAGTTCCTTGCTGCGAAGAGAGGTGACTGAACGTTTCCGCGCTTCTTCTTCGTTTTAGTGAGCCTGCCTCGACCTGCTTCACTTGCACGCGAAGAAATCTATATTTTCTTCTCTTCATTTTCTTCTCTTGTTTCTTTTCTTCTTTCTTCTCCCCTTCCTTCTTTTCTTCTTTTTCTTGTGTAGGAACAATAGTGGTGGTGAGGGTGGGGAAGTCTTCGTTGAGCTGGCTGTTTAATCACCCGTCCTCACTCGCTCGCTCAGTCGCCATTATTTTTTAAATTAAATTTTCGAAGAAAGTCTTCAATATAAATATAAATAGGTGTATTCAGCTCCAAAAAGGAGCTTTTTTCAACAAAATCTAGCTCCCTACGAGAGCAGCTACCTTATAACACAAATTAAACAATAAAAACAAAAGTTTAACAACTTGCGATAATAAATATTCAAACAATTTCGGGAGCTCAAAACATATGACTTACTGCGAGGGTCACTCGCCACCTTAATAAATTCATTCTTTTATTGACCATAAGGGCTAATATAAACAACATAAAAGACAACACAAGACGCTACAATGGGTTTTGACGTTCATGTACACAGTAAATAACAGAAAAAAATGAACAAGTAAAACTCCCAGTAGGGGGAAGCACTTCAAGGCTACTCGTGGAAAACTCCACAAAGGCCACGGGTGCCTGACTAACAGGGCAAGAGCCCTTCTTTTATTTTTCACAGGTGCATGCTCAAAATGGCTCCTTTCACACAGGCCATTTTCCCAACATTCATCCACCTTTCAACAAATTTACTAGAAGGCAACACTTCCCTCTTCACCCTCACTTTCCTTTTCAAGTGAAACTTGGAAAGTTTATGTGGGCTTTGCCAAAGAGGAAAGTGTCTATCATTAGCCCTTTCAAACGCGTCCATCACACAACCTCTTTTGCTTCAGTCACCAGACAAATAAAAATTGCCTGCCTCTCCCGGCCAACGGAGGGCGGCGGGGCAACTTTCAGTATGGATTCAACTGATAGCCGGATCCGTCATACACGCGACAGCAGGTGTTCGACATAAACCTACAGGTCAGCAATGCTCGGGCACTGGATGAGTGCGTGTAGAGCGGTTTCGTCGAATTTGTGGTCTGTGTAGCCGACCATATGAAAATGTGGACAACGTATGCTATCCTTAGCCACTGGCCTACAGAAAACGCTATCTAAATCCGATCTAGATGACCCGATGCGATTTGTCCAAGTCCATATTAGCACATTCGGGTAATCTAGTCGGTACTTGTCAGACAGTTGAAAACGACTGAGCCGGGTTTTGAGACTTTTGCACCCACCTCTCATATCAGATAGCCCCATGCAATCGAAACGTCCATCTAAAACAGTGTTCCAATTCGCTACTAACACTAAAGTTCGAGACGTGGCTGTGGTGGTGATGGCGCTAGTGCTGCCCTTGGTGCATCGACTGCTGGTCCCTGCTGCCACTGCTGTTGCTGTTGCTGCGTTGGAGGTGGAACTGACACGCTTCCACAAAAATAACATCTCGGTCTCCTGCCCTCTACGGCCACGTGTAATTTTGTGCCGTCCGGCAGGTTTATCGAGTCGGGGATGGAATTTATGCTCTCTTGTTTAATTTGAATAAGGAGCTCAATCCCCTGATCTGACCAATTTTATTAGTGCAACATGTGCACTTCCGGTATTGTGGCTGTGTCCTCCATGTCTAGGAGGAGAGCCGCCACCAGCCAGCCAGCACATGTTTATTTCTGAGGGCACCTCCCCAATTTTCACTATGGTTACGTGCCGACCCAGACATGTCGGCACGAGCAGCACCTCATCTGTTTTTAGGGGCACTGTGGAGTGCTGTTTTGGTTCTCGCTCCGTTGCAAAATGCACTTCCACAGTGCCGAAGCGCCTTCCACGTGTCACGTACGTCTTTTGGTTCCATATTGGCTTCAGTGCCAATTTCAGCTGTTGTTAAGCAGCTAGTTCTTGACTAAAAGTACCAAAATTTTCAAACTTTAATTGCTAATAACTCTTTATTTATTGATTTATAGCGAAAATGATTCTCACGTCATTAATTAGCCTATAAAGGTGTATCATTACGCTGAATATGAAATCAATTCGAACCGATAAAATCCAACGAAGCAAACAAGCAACAATCTTCAAAAATTTCAACACAAACTATAACTCACGGAGCTCAGAAATAACATGTCTCACCTCGATGACAACAACAACAACAACAACAGCAGCAGCAACAAAAACAACAACAACAATAATAATAAAACGGAAACTATACGTGTGAAGTGCCCAGCATATTTCACTGAACTCTTAGAAAAAATACGGCAAGCTCTAAATAACTACTTGCGTAAGTACAAGGCCAAAAATTTGAAGGAAGCTGCAAGTCGGTTATCTACTGATTCAAATGTATTGACTGTCACTTTCGTGCAGCGACGTCCCTTGTAAAGAAGAAAAAGGGAATTAGTAAAAAGAAAAATTCTCGGAGACAGCGAGGGTGGTGGAGTAATTTTTTGATTCCTTTCACTGCGAAGCAAAGCCTTCACAGGCCAGCGTTGCCTCGCCTTCATAAACAATCAAATGCTTTCCTATGCACATTTTACGTTCTTCTCTAACATCGTAAAAGGGTCATCTGATTTCCTTGTATTTTCTGTTTGTAAACCTGTTCCAATGGGATGTAACTAAATATGTTTTGCTCAGCAGTGAGTCTGCCATACACTGCCTTTTCTGCACAAGGATTTAACCAACGCAGCTCTCTTCTGGAGGAAGAGATGTTGGTTTAAACAAATCAGTACGTAACTGGTGCTTTGTTTCATCAATTATAGAGGGATGGAATATAAAGGTGATATCGGTGGGATTAGAACTTAGATCGTAATGGAACGTAAGTATATACCGCAGGTTGTCCTGCTATTCAGTGCGTAGACATATTAGACGAAGCCACATCGGAAAGGCAGACAACAGATAATCACATTGAAAGGCAAATATATATATATATATATATATATATATATATATATATATATATATATATATATATATATATATATATTGATCCATAGATCCAACCCTCCTTCTATCATTCCATCAATCTTTCGAAAGATAGACAGACAAACAGACAGCCGCACGGATGGGCGGACAGACAGACAGGCAGATGGGCGATGTCTAGGTGGGGTGGGGGGAAACGAATAGATCGGTTAAAATGAGAATGCAATATATTATAGAACGGAAAACATGAGATTCACAATTGAAATATTGCTCTGAGTCGAATGGGCCGAAGGAATGTTGTGCAGAATAAAAAGAACAGCATTGCATTGACGTGTGGTTCATTCAAACGAAAAGAGAAGGGAAGAAAAGGGAAGAAAGGCGTAAGGAATGGAGGAAGAAGGAAAAGAAGTAGAATAAAGAGAAAGAAAGAGAACTATAGCAGGGAGGAAAAAAGACGGAGAAAAAGAGAAAAAAAGAAACGACAAAGCGATCGTAGGCAGCAAATTGTTATTTATGCAAACTTACGACTTCTTTAAGACACCTAGGGTGCGACGTGTGGTTTTGAAAGAGTCTTCAGAATTAGATCATATGCTTCAATACACTTCATGTTTTCCGGTCTATTATTGAGTAAGACTTCTTTTTCTCTTCAGTTTTGACTGTGGGAATTTCCGTATATGAAATGAAATATAAAATGAAATTATACTCACCACGAAGTACGGTTTTGTAAATATATTTGTAAAATGACTCAATAAAATTTTCTTCAATAAACCTCTGTATTTTCTTTTTAATTTATTCATATTTGTTCCTGTTAGCATCTTTAAATATATAAACTACTCTAAAATGTTTGTTTTATATATTTGAGAAGAAAATAACAAAATGAATGAAATGACGTATTTTACTATTAGAGAAGGAGCTAGGTAGCATGTTAACGATACTAGTAAGAAGACAGACAGACAGACAAGTAGATAGATAAATAGATAGATAGATAGATAGATAGATAGATAGATAGATAGATAGATAGATAGATAGGTTTCTTTATTAGCCACACAGGGCTCAACACAGAGGGGACAAAATACAAATGTAGAGTTTTTTCTTTTCGAGGGGGGCGAAAACAAAGCAGAAAAAAAACAAAAGTGGGGACAACGATGAAAAAAAAACATCGCAAAACGTTTGGGGTATTTACAAATAATACGAAATAATACAGAAAATTCCCAATAAATGGGGAGGTTATCCGTGGAAAGAAAAACCTACGAAAAGACCACGGTAACCTCGGTCCTTAGTGTCACAGTTTGTTAAATAAAATTTCTTTTATTTATGCAAGAAACGTAAGTAACTCTCTGTTTACAAAATTTTAAAACGTTTTATAGAATCATGGTCAAGGTGGCTTCGTCATTTATACGTGCCATTCTTGCTACATGTATCCATCTTTTTTCGAAACATTTGCTAGACAACACTTGCCTCTCTACTCTCACCTTCCTTTTCAAGTGATACTTGAAAAGGTTGATGAGAGATTGACCAGAGAGGAAAGTATTTGTCTCTAATCCTTACAGACGCGTCCACCAGATGCATTCTTTGGCCATAGCCACAAGTACGATAAATACAGCTCTTCCCTCCCGTTTAAAGGAAGGAGGCGTGACGATATTGACGATAGACTCGGTTGACAAACCGACTCGTCCCACACGTGACAGCAGTCGTTCGACATAAGCCCACAGCTCCGAAATGGTTGGACACTGCACGAGTGCGTGCAGAACGGTTTCATCGCTCTGACCGCATCTCGGGCAGGTCGGCCCCGCATTTCGCGAGCCGTGTCTATAGAGCTTATCCCGAACGGGTAGCGCCTCTCGGTAACACTGCCAGGCCAGGGATCTCTGGAAGTTGTCCATAGGTCCCGGCCCGAAAGTCGTCCTGAACAGGCGGGTCAGGTATTCCTCGTCGACGCCCAGGTTCGCCCCGAGATCGTCGTCGTACCTGCCCTCCACTAATCCCCTATAGAATGACTTCGTTGTGATGCAGCCGCTCAAGGTCGACCCGGGACGGCAAAGTTGTTGCAGAACAACGCGACACTCACGGTGCCATTCGCCATTCCTCGGTCTCTTTTTGATCCACGACTGCAGCTCGGTCATGGAGATGAGCTGCGGGAAAGCGCGTCGCACAAACGGCGACCACACCTGCTCACCGTCGTCTACGTAGAGCCGGAGGTGTCGCAGTCTCAGCGCATGTCTGCGCATCATCAACCACGGCATGCCCAGCCCTCCTTTCAGCGAGTGTTGGCAACAAACGGATCGCCTCACCATCGGAACGCATCCTTTCCACAAAAAGCGGAAGAGGATGCGCTCCATTTCAGTGATGGCGCGATCGGGACAAGGCACGACGGTCAGGCGGTATTCGATGACGGACGCGATGTACGCGTTCGCCACCTCCGCCCGACCTTTTAGGGACAGCTTCCTCTCGGACCATTGCCGGCAGAGAGTGGCCACCCTACTCGTTATCTCGCCCCAGTTCTTCTCCGTTTGCAGGTCCGGACCGAACCAGACTCCGAGCAACTTGACCAGACCGTCCGTCCAGCGTCCCACTACTGAGACGCTGCCGGACGGTATGGGCTTGCTTCTCCAGGTGCCGAGTAGCAAACCCACCGACTTATCCCGGTTGATTTTCGCTCCCGTCACCGCTTCGTAGTCTTTCAGCGTCTCGCCGACAAGCTCGATGTGCTCGTGGTTAGACGCTATGACGGTGACGTCGTCCGCGTATGCCGACACGCTCGTCCCACACCCCAGTTCTCGCGGGATGCCCCTCAGCGTCGCCAGCTTCCGCAGTAGTGGCTCGAGAGTCAATACGTACAGGAGCGGTGACAGGGGGCATCCCTGACGAACCGAACGTGCAATGTCGAAGGGTCCCGATAGACGTCCATTGACGCGAACAACCGAACGGATGCCTGTGTACAAGGCAGCCATCCAGCCGCGGAAAACGGGACCGAAGCCGGCCGCTTCGAGGACGGCCTCCAAGTATCGATGGTCTACCCTATCGAAAGCTTTGGATTGATCCAAATTGATCAGGGCCCCACCCATGCCAGGTTCCTTAACTACCCTCTCTATGATGTAGCGCATCAGATGGAGGTTGTCATGGATGCTCCGACCCGGCACGGTGCATGTCTGCTCCGTGCCGACCAGTTTCTCGATGACAAGCGCCAACCGCTTGGCTAACACCTTGGCCAAAATTTTCAAGTCTGCATTGAGCAGAGTGATGGGCCTAAAGTTATCTATGGCGTCCCCCTTGTTTGGATCTTTCTTCAGCAGCGTTACCGCTCCTCGGCTCACAAAACCGGGAATGCTCCCGTTCTGCTGCCAGTTGCAGTACACGGCCGCCAAGACGTCTCCAAACAAGTCTGGCATACAGTTGTAAAGCTCGTAGGGCAGACCATCCAAACCCGGAGATTTGTCCGTCGAGCAACCCGCCATCGCGTCCCTCACCTCCACCGCCGTGATGACCCCTTCGCAGCACTCTGCCTCTCTTGCCGAGAGTCGTGGCAAGCTGTGCAGGTAGGCAATAAAGTCCACCCTGCCTTCTCGCTCGCCACTCCTCCCAAACAGTCGGGCAAAATGCCACTGAAACGCCTCGCACATCTTGCTCGGCTCGAGCAATTCGCGTCCCTGTTCGTCTACCAGAGACCGGATGGTGGCTCTGTTACCCCGCTGCGCCTCCGCCACCCGGGCCTCTCGTGCGGCTCCAACACCTTCATTCCTCAGAGCACGCATCCTTGCCCTGACAGCACACCCTTCGTGTTTAGCATTGAAGTGTTGATCGAGGGCCAACCTCGCCGCTAAAACGTCGGATGCGATGCCACTTCGCAATGCCTCTTCTAACTTTATCACTAGCTCCCCCTCTACTCTGTTCCTCTCTACAGCTAGTGCCCTGCTATACCTTATTGCTTCCGCCCTTACTGCTCTCTTGAGGGCAAACTACCATTTGTTGTTGACGATGGCTCCCGTCAAAGCCCTCTTTACTAACGTGCTAATCCGGTCTCTGAAAACCTGTCTCGACGGGAAAGACGCGTTTAGTTTCCAGTAACCGGGACCCTGCCTATGTGCCTTATCTAAGTCTAGCGTACACGTCACAAGTTTGTGATCCGTGTAGCTGACTATGTGGAACTGTGGACATCCTAAACTATCTCTATCTCTTGTCCTACACACTATCCTATCTAGATACGATCTCGACGACCCAATGCGGTTGCTCCAAGTCCACGTTGGCACATTTGGGTGGTCGAGTCGGTACCTGTCAAACAACTGGAAGCGTCTGAGCAGGTCTATGAGGCCTTTGCATCCCCTTCTAGTTTTGTCACTCCCCACGTAGTCTAGATGCGTGTCCAAGGTAGCATTCCAATCCCCCACTAAAAGTAAGGGATGAGACGTTCCCAGGAATACTTCTAGACGTCGAAAGAAGTCCGACCGACCTGTTAAAGGAGGCACATAAACTGCCAGCGACCGAAAAGCGCCTTCATCGCTGCCGTCCACATCTAGGACAACCAGTCTACCCTCCGGGTCCGTAAATATCGTCTTTACTTGGAGATCCAGACTCTTGCGAAAAAGAACCGCCGTGCCACTACCGCCCATCCTCGGCAGACAGGGAGAAAAATAAATGTTAAACTGTCCGCCAAACATGGACTTTAGGGCCCGCGGCTCATGAAGTCTGGTCTCACTAATGGCTATGATATCCAAATTGTGTGACTTGATGTCATTTAAGAGGTACCCTTGTTTCCAAGGGGACCCCAAGCCACGCACATTCACACAACCAATCTTCACCATGATTCTATTTATACGTGTGCTTTAAAGCACAAAACAAAAGAACAGACTGTTACTTACCGTTAGAAAGTTTTGTTTCCTCCTTGGATTTTTCACCAAGGAGGCTATTGTACAATTTCTTGCACAAATATTTCTGGAATCCCCCTACCGAGTTGGGGTAGAGGGATTTTATTGTGTTGTGTAATGCTGGTGTTACATGAATAATTTTAATGTGTTTTGGCGGTGTTGTACGTGGGTGGTTGTTGGTTTTGATATCGTTATTTGTGATGTTTGTTTTAGAGTTGATGTAATTCATCAACTCTGTGTTTGTACTGTCTATTGCTGTTAGCATTGTTTTTTTTTATATTACTATTGGTGTTTGTAGTATTTTCGGGAGATGTGAATCTCCCTGCTTTGTTTGTGTTTGCATTTTGTTTTGTTTTCTTCTTACTGCGCTTCCTCTTTCCTTTCGTAGCTATTTTCCACTCCTCCCCACTCTCTTCATCGGATGATGGGAGTTCTGAGGAGTCAGAAAGAGGTAACGGCAAATTGTGTGCGTCTGTGTGTGTTTCTGTGAGTGTTTGTGTTGCTGTTTTTATTGATGTTGGCTGCTTGTTATTTGTGTGTGGTG
This sequence comes from Octopus bimaculoides, assembly GCF_046866305.1. Lineage (NCBI taxonomy): Eukaryota > Metazoa > Mollusca > Cephalopoda > Octopoda > Octopodidae > Octopus > Octopus bimaculoides. The sequence goes on along the minus strand of NC_142931.1, from coordinate 89,807,707 downwards.
TATGTGATATGGGGGAGGGAGAGGCAGTCTTGGAATTTTCTTTGTTTTTTCTCTTCTGTTTTTGCAGTTTCTGTTGTCTTTTCTGTTGTGGTTATTGCTGATATTTCTGTTGTTGTTTTTTGTGTTGCTGGTGGTGTTGGTAGTAAGGTTTTTCTGTTGGGGGTATTTGGTAGTTGCTTCTGTTGTTGTTGTTGTTGTTGCTGTTGTTGTTGTTGTTGTTTAGCGGGCAGAGGGCAGTCCTTTTTCAGATGTGCTTCGCTGTTGCATAGGTAACAGCGAGGTCGCCTGCCCTCTACCACCACATACAGCTTGTGGTCCTCTGCCAATCTAATGTTTGGAGGAATTTTCTGTGAAGCCTCCTCCGTGATGTGGAGAAGGATTTCCAGATTTTTCCCTCCCCAGTTCTTTTCCTCTCCGACCGTAATCTCCAAAATATTTGCCTCCTCCATTTCCAGGCACACGGCCGATATCAGCCATTGGGTGTCCACCTCCGATGGCACATTTTTTATCATAACTTTGGTCACTCTCTGTCCTAGATAACTCGGTATCATTACCAAGTCATCTGTGCGGAGAGAGAGTGTCGAAAATTGTTTAGCTAAATTTTCATCCAGAAATCTCACCTGCACCGTCCCAAATTTTCTTCCCCAGGTGACATGATTTTGATAAGGCCAAATTTTTCTAAGACAAACTTCAATTTTATCTGTGCTAACATTTTCTACACGTCTGGTTTTTGTGTTTACCAGTTTATAAATTATGCACTTTTTGTTTTTCATTTCTATAATATCTTTTGGTATGTTTATTCTAACATCATCTCCTTCTTTCGTAAGAAGGGATTTTGTGTCTTTTATTTGTTTTTGTGTGAATGTCACTATTGTTCTTTTTTCCTTTAGAGCATTTGCGAAATTTGTTTTTGTTGTGCTGGCGGACATGTTCTTCTGAATATTTTTGTTTATGTTGGTGTATGTACTGCCTGGTTCAAAGGTGGTGGTAGTGGCAGCAGAGTTTGTTGAACAGGTGATGGTGTCATTGCTGACGGCCGATAACTTTACGTCCTTGCTGTTGTTGTGGTTTTTATTGTTGTTGTTGCTGGTGGTGGTGGTGGTGTTGGTGGTGGTGTTAATTTTCATGTTGTCACTGGTGCTAGTAGATGGAGAGATTGTAGTAGCAGTCTCCTCCGATCCAGATTTCCTCATAGTTTTCATGGTGGTGAGAGGGCTGTTTGTAGCTGTAATCGCCGTGTTTGTGACGATTACAGCAGCTGCGTTCCTATCACTGAGTGAGCTCGCGTTACTCTGTTCTTTTTTTTCTTCTAGCATCTGAAGCCTCGGGAAATGCTCGTCAAAAGAACAAGACAAGCGTTCCAAAATAATGTTTCTCGACATTTTTCAAATGTCAAGAAGGAAATTTTTGTATTTTGCTAGGGCCGAAACTGCCCCTGGGGGCCAATTCCTGCCCTTGAAAATACACACAAATGAAGCCTAGGTGCTTCGCAACAAAATTATTAAAAAATGCCAACAAAATGTGGACAATAAAAGGTCAAATAAAACGTTTACCTTCGCAGCCGATGTGACAGCACGTCCGTGAGAAGAGTTAGATAGATAGATAGATAGATAGATAGATAGATAGATAGATAGATAGATAGACAGACAGACAGACAGACAGAAAGACAGACATATAGATAGATAGATAAGAAAACAGGCAGACAGACAGGCAGGTAGGTAGGCAGGCACGTAGGTAGGCAGAGAGACAGGCAGAGAGACAGGCAGACAGACAGACAGACAGACAGACAGATAGATAGATAGATAGATAGATAGATAGATAGATAGATAGATAGATAGATAGATAGATAGATAGGTAGATAGATAGATAGATAGATAGATAGATAGATAGATAGATAGATAGATAGATAGATAGATAGGGTTTTCAATGAATAGCGTGAGAAATATCTAACGAGTAAAAAATATTCATTGATGCAGAATGTTTAGCAAACATTTTGTTCAACAATATAATTCACTCATTTCGCGTTCATTATGTCTCCCTCTCTTCCTCCATCACATTTTTTCCCTCAATAATGAATAAATATTGTTGTGTTTGCACTGTACAAAAATCAGAAAGGTATCAGAGTAATAAGTAGTTGCGTTTCTTTATTCTCTACTGTATTTTACTCACTATACAAAAACACGTAATTTTACGTGTTCGGAAAAAACGAAAACGTTATCTATCTATCTATCTATCTATCTATCTATCTATCTATCTATCTATCTATCTCTTCTCACGGACGTGCTGTCACATCGGCTGCGAAGGTAAACGTTTATTTGACCTTTTACTGTCCACATTTTGTTGGAATTTTTTAATAATTTTGTTGCGAAGCACCTAGGCTTCATTTGTGTGTATTTTCAAGGGCAGGAATTGACCCCCAGGGGCAGTTTCGGCCCTAGCAAAATACAAAAATTTCCTTCTTGACATTTGAAAAATGTCGAGAAACATAATTTTGGAACGCTTGTCTTGTTCTTTTGACAAGCATTTCCCGAGGCTTCAGATGCCAGAAGAGAAAAAAGAACAGAATAGCGCGTGCTCATGCAGTGACACGAACGCAGTTGCTATAAACGTCACAAAGACTGTGAGTACAGCTACTAACAGCCCTCTCACCACCACCACCACCACCACCACCACCAACACCAACAACAAAAACAAAACTGTAACCAAGGTTACAAAACCATGCGTGAAAACCGTCACAAATGTCTCTGACGTAAGCACCACTGCTGCTGACGCCATCATCACCACCACCAACGACAACAACAACAACAACAACAACAACAGCAACAACGACAACAACAACAACAACAGCAACAACAAGGAAGTAAAGTTATCGGCCGTCAGCAATGACACCATCACCTGTTCAACAAACTCTGCTGCCACTACCACCACCTTTGAACCAGGCAGTACATACACCAACATAAACAAAAATATCCAGAAGAACATGTCCGCCAGCACAACAAAAACAAATTTCGCAAATGCTCTAAAGGAAAAAAGAACAACAGTGACATTCACACAAAAACAAATAAAAGACACAAAATCCCTTCTTACGAAAGAAGGAGATGATGTCAGAATTAACATCCCAAAAGATATTATAGAAATGAAAAACAAAAAGTGCATCATTTATAAACTGGTAAACACAAAAACCAGACGTGTAGAAAATGTTAGCACAGATAAAATTGAAGTTTGTCTTAGAAAAATTTGGCCTTATCAGAATCATGTCACCTGGGGAAGGAAATTTGGAACGGTGCAAGTAAGGTTTCTGGATGAAAATTTAGCTAAACAATTTTCGACACTCTCTCTCCGCACAGATGACTTGGTAATGATACCGAGTTATCTAGGACAGAGAGTGACCAAAGTTATGATAAAAAATGTGCCATCGGAGGTGGACACCCAATGGCTGATATCGGCCGTGTGCCTGGAAATGGAGGAGGCAAATATTTTGGAGATTACGGTCGGAGAGGAAAAGAACTGGGGAGGGAAAAATCTGGAAATCCTTCTCCACATCACGGAGGAGGCTTCACAGAAAATTCCTCCAAACATTAGATTGGCAGAGGACCACAAGCTGTATGTGGTGGTAGAGGGCAGGCGACCTCGCTGTTACCTATGCAACAGCGAAGCACATCTGAAAAAGGACTGCCCTCTGGCCGCTAAACAAAAACAACAACAACAACAACAACAACAACAACAACAACAACAACAACAGAAGCAACTACCAAATACCCCCAACAGAAAAACCTTACTACCAACACCACCAGCAACGCAAAAAACAACAACAGAAATATCAGCAATAACCACAACAGAAAAGACAACAGAAACTGCAAAAACAGAAGAAAAAAAAGAAAATTCCAAGACTGCCTCTCCCTCCCCCATATCACATACACCACACACAAATAACAATCAGCCAACATCAATAAAAACAGCAACACAAACATTCACAGAAACACACACAGACGCACAAAATTTGCCGTTACCTCTTTCTGACTCCTCAGATCTCCCATCATCCGATGAAGAGAGTGGGGAGGAGTGGAAAATAGCTACGAAAGGAAAGAGGAAGCGCAGTAAGAAGAAAACAAAACAAAATGCAAACACAAACAAAGCAGGGAGATTCACATCTCCCGAAAATACTACTAACACCAATAGTAATATAAAAAAAACAATGCTAACAGCAATAGACAGTACAAACACAGAGTTGATGAATTACATCAACTCTAAAACAAACATCACAAATAACGATATCAAAACCAACAACCACCCACGTACAACACCGCCAAAACACATTAAAATTATTCATGTAACACCAGCATTACACAACACAATAAAATCCCTCTACCCCAACTCGGTAGGGGGATTCCAGAAATATTTGTGCAAGAAATTGTACAATAGCCTCCTTGGTGAAAAATCCAAGGAGGAAACAAAACTTTCTAACGGCAAGTAACACTCTGTTCTTTTGTTTTGTGCTTTAAAGCACACGTATAAATAGAATCATGGTGAAGATTGGTTGTGTGAATGTGCGTGGCTTAGGGTCCCCTTGGAAACAAGGGTACCTCTTAAATGACATCAAGTCACACAATTTGGATATCATAGCCATTAGTGAGACCAGACTCCATGAACCGCGGGCCCTAAAGTCCATGTTTGGCGGACAGTTTAACATTTATTTTTCTCCCTGTCTGCCGAGGATGGGCGGTAGTGGCACGGCGGTTCTTTTTCGCAAGAGTCTGGATCTCCAAGTAAAGACGATATTTACGGACCCGGAGGGTAGACTGGTTGTCCTAGATGTGGACGGCAGCGATGGAGGCGCTTTTCGGTTGCTGGCAGTTTATGTGCCTCCTTTAACAGGTCGGTCAGACTTCTTTCGACGTCTAGAAGTATTCCTGGGAACGTCTCGTCCCTTACTTTTAGTGGGGGATTGGAATGCTACCTTGGACACGCATCTAGACTACGTGGGGAGTGACAAAAGTAGAAGGGGATGCAAAGGCCTCATAGACCTGCTCAGACGCTTCCAGTTGTCTGACAGGTACCGACTCGACCACCCAAATGTGCCAACGTGGACTTGGAGCAACCGCATTGGGTCGTCGAGATCGTATCTAGATAGGATAGTGTGTAGGACAAGAGATAGAGATAGTTTAGGATGTCCACAGTTCCACATAGTCAGCTACACGGATCACAAACTTGTGACGTGTACGCTAGACTTAGATAAGGCACATAGGCAGGGTCCCGGTTACTGGAAACTAAACGCGTCTTTCCCGTCGAGACAGGTTTTCAGAGACCGGATTAGCACGTTAGTAAAGAGGGCTTTGACGGGAGCCATCGTCAACAACAAATGGTGGTTTGCCCTCAAGAGAGCAGTGAGGGCGGAAGCAATAAGGTATAGCAGGGCACTAGCTGTAGAGAGGAACAGAGAAGAGGGGGAGCTAGTGATAAAGTTAGAAGAGGCATTGCGAAGTGGCATCGCATCCGACGTTTTAGCGGCGAGGTTGGCCCTCGACCAACACTTCAATGCTAAACACGAAGGGTGTGCTGTCAGGGCAAGGATGCGTGCTCTGAGGAATGAAGGTGTTGGAGCCGCACGAGAGGCCCGGGTGGCGGAGGCGCAGCGGGGTAACAGAGCCACCATCCGGTCTCTGGTAGACGAACAGGGGCGCGAATTGCTCGAGCCGAGCAAGATGTGCGAGGCGTTTCAGCGGCATTTTGCCCGACTGTTCGGGAGGAGTGGCAAGCGAGAAGGCAGGGTGGATTTTAGTGCCTACCTGCACAGCTTGCCACGACTCTCGGCAAGAGAGGCGGAGTGCTGCGAAGGGGTCATCACGGCGGAGGAGGTGAGGGACGCGATGGCGGGTTGCTCGACGGACAAATCTCCGGGTTTGGATGGTCTGCCCTACGAGCTTTACAACTGTATGCCAGACTTGTTTGGAGAAGTCTTGGCGGTCGTGTACTGCAACTGGCAGCAGAACGGGAGCATTCCCGGTTTTGTGAGCCGAGGAGCGGTAACGCTGCTGAAGAAAGATCCAAACAAGGGGGACGCCATAGATAACTTTAGGCCCATCACTCTGCTCAATGCAGACATGAAAATTTTGGCCAAGGTGTTAGCCAAGCGGTTGGCGCTTGTCATCGAGAAACTGGTCGGCACGGAGCAGACGTGCGCCGTGCCGGGCCGGAGCATCCATGACAACCTCCATCTGATGCGCTACATCATAGAGAGGGTAGTTAAGGAACCTGGCATGGGTGGGGCCCTGATCAATTTGGATCAATCCAAAGCTTTCGATAGGGTAGACCATCGATACTTGGAGGCCGTCCTCGAAGCGGCCGGCTTCGGTCCCGTTTTCCGCGGCTGGATGGCTGCCTTGTACACAGGCATCCGTTCGGTTGTTCGCGTCAATGGACGTCTATCGGGACCCTTCGACATTGCACGTTCGGTTCGTCAGGGATGCCCCCTGTCGCCGCTCCTGTACGTATTGACTCTCGAGCCACTACTGCGGAAGCTGGCGACGCTGAGGGGCATCCCGCGAGAACTGGGGTGCGGGACGAGCGTGTCGGCATACGCGGACGACGTCACCGTCATAGCGTCTAGCCACGAGCACATCGAGCTTGTCGGCGAGACGCTGAAAGACTACGAAGCGGTGACGGGAGCGAAAATCAACCGGGATAAGTCGGTGGGTTTGCTGCTCGGCACCTGGAGAAGCAAGCCCATACCGTCCGGCAGCGCCTCAGTAGTGGGACGCTGGACGGACGGTCCGGTCAAGTTGCTCGGAGTCTGGTTCGGTCCGGACCTGCAAACGGAGAAGAACTGGGACGAGATAACGAGTAGGGTGGCCACTCTCTGCCGGCAATGGTCCGAGAGGAAGCTGTCCCTAAAAGGTCGGGCGGAGGTGGCGAACGCGTACATCGCGTCCGTCATCGAATACCGCCTGACCGTCGTGCCTTGTCCCGATCGCGCCATCACCGAAATGGAGCGCATCCTCTTCCGCTTTTTGTGGAAAGGAAGCGTTCCGATGGTGAGGCGATCCGTTTGTTGCCAACACCCGCTGAAAGGAGGGCTGGGCATGCCGTGGTTGATGATGCGCAGACATGCGCTGAGACTGCGACATCTCCGGCTCTACGTAGACGACGGTGAGCAGGTGTGGTCGCCGTTTGTGCGACGCGCTTTCCCGCAGCTCGTCTCCATGACCGAGCTGCAGTCGTGGATCAAAAAGAGGCCGAGGAATGGCGAATGGCACCGTGAGTGTCGCGTTGCTCTGCAACAACTTTGCCGTCCCGGGTCGACCTTGAGCGGCTGCATCACAACGAAG
>NC_142931.1:89757882-89795382 GCF_046866305.1 Octopus bimaculoides | reverse complement strand
TATGTATGAATGTATGTATGAATGTATGTATGTATGTGGTTTCAACATGACATCACAAGGCGAACGAAAGTTTATGCGTACCGTGCATGTGTACTGACGTCGCTGAGTGAAGCATATGTACAAGTAAATCAAACCTGTTGATAGTGGGACTCGGCCACATTAGTAACATGATTAAGTGTATTCTATTCAGTAATTGTATGTATGCAGGTGTGTCTGTGTATATACACATATACATAGTGAGAGACTAATTGACAGATAGACAGACAGACAAACAAACAGGTATATAGACAGACAGACAGGCAGACAAGCAGATAGACAGACAGACAGACAGACAGACAGACAGATATATATATATATATATATATATATATATATAGATAGATAGATAGATAGATAGATAGATAGATTATTGCTCTCCACTCGTGTCCGATGGGAGGCCATCTCAGACTACTGTAAAAATGATACTGTCGACATTGGTTCTTCAAGTTCATTATACATCCATTTGTCTATTGGCAAACCTTACAAACAAAGCCTTGTCTGCCCATCAGTAGGAACAAGTATATTCCGATGTATACCTCTGTGTCTATTTTCGCCACTGATAGATTTACAAACCTTCCAACATATTTTACAATTTACGCAACCTGTTTCTCATAAACATATTGGAGTGAGGTTTTTTCTTTCGTTTCTTTTCTTTTCTTTTTTTTTGCATGAATTGATGTTTGCATTGGTAACTTCGATCCTAGACATAAAAAGACGTACACAGCTACAAATATCACTGACCAAACTTAACTTCCGATTTCACAAATCGTGTTTTTCGTGCTTTTTCAACAATATTCGACTATCCATTGTTCTTTTTCTCTATTGGTGACGATCAAATGGACTTCACTTCTTTCACAAGCTTTCCAGAAGGAATGTACACAATCTTTACACCGCAAGCTTGGTTGGTGCTAAGAGTGCCTCCTTCATACAAGCTCATCATACAAGTCTGTCTCAAGATTCTTTGATCATTCATTTGTATAAGTTATCTGACCAGACGTAACTTGTGTTTGTGTAGCACTGCTTTGGTGTTGGAGAGTTTACAATCATCAGTCATATGATATGCAAAGGATGTCTTCCTCAGAAATACATAATCTACATATTCGGTTGCGTTTTGGAGTTTCAAGAACTTTAATGTCTCTTTTGCTTATTAAATATTCCATAGCACTCCTCCTTACCTGCTGCAAAGAAGGCTAATGTCGTTTCATTTGCAGGGAAGGTAATGGTCTTAGGTTTTTGGGATGCAAAAGGCATTGTGTTTTTTGACTATCTTCAAAAGGGCCACAATATCAATGGAGAGTACTACACTAACTTGCTGAAGCAATTATGAAAGGATATCAAGACCAAACGTCCGGGTCTTGTTTCATCGGGACAATACTCCAGCACGCAAGTCCTTGGTTTCAAGGGCTGTTATGCATGATTGGCTTTGAACTGGTTGATTACCCTGCCTATTCTCCTGATTTGGCCCCCATCTGACTATCATCTGTTCGCTAACATAAAAAAGCACTTGGCTGAGAAGCAGTATCCCAGTGATGATGACGTCATATCTGCTGTTGATGACATTTTTGATCAACAGGATGAAAGCTTCTTCACCAATGGAAAACAACGATGGAAGAAATGTGTGGACCGCAAGAGGAACTATGTTGAAAAATAAACCTCATTCGGTCACATTCCATGCGAGTATCTTGGTCAGCCTATGAAATTTTCAGCCGACCTTCGTACACTAGTTTCATCTGTCCCATTGATAGGCCTCATTTTTAGTCGTACTGGGTTTCTAGTACCCCTCCTCAACAAGCAAGCCTAGCTGGGGATGTCGATTTAAGCACCAAGAACTCGACCATGCAACAGGTTGTTCTGGATTCCATGCTGCCAGTAGCACTCAAGAGAGACCTGATAGCATGAACTATGATTTTGCATATTGTTTTAAGTGCCTAAAGAGTTGCGAGTAGACATAGTCACCCTCTCCGCCCTCTTACCTGTCAACCCTGCGGAAAATCGAGCATATGACAACTGGAGGAAATAAAGGTTGCCCAAACACTTGGTTAGTACTCATTTTTAGGTGAGTTGACGGGAGTTACATAAAGCGAAGCATCTAACAAGCATCATAAGTACATACATATATGTATGCCTCTATGCATGTATGTACTTATGTATGTATGTACGTACGTACGTATGTATGTATGTATGTATGTATTTGTGCGTGTATGTATGTATGTATGTATGTATGTATGCAAGCATATATGTTTGTATTTATGTATGTATGTACGTATACATATGTGTGTCTCGGAAATAAGGAGTAGAAGGACAGCTGACAACTGAGGAAGGGCTGTTTTTATTTGTTACTTGTCCTGTTTTCCATTTGTTTATCTCGTTGTTTGCGTACCCATTTTTATTTTCGTATTTCATGTTGTTTACGTGTTGTGACGTCCTGTACCTATATATGCATATCTATATGCATATATATGTATGTATGTATGTACATATATGCATGTATATATGCATATATGTACATATATATTATTTATATTATATATATATCGATATGTATGGATGTATGTACATATGTATGTATGGATGTGTGTATGTATGTACGTATGTATATATATATATATATATATATATATATATGTGTGTGTGTGTGTGTGTGTGTGTGTGTGTGTGCGCGTGTGTATGTATGTATATATGAATGTATATATGTATGTATGTATGTATAAATGTATGTATGTACATGACAGGCTTCTTTCAGTTTCCGTCTACTAAATCCACACACGAGGCTTTAGTCGGATCGAGGCTATAGCTGAAGACACTTGCCCAAATTGCCACGCAGTAAGATTGAACCCGGAACCATGTGATTGGAAAACAAGCTTCTTTTACACACACACACACACACACACACACACACACACACACACACACACACACACACACACACACACACACACACACACACACACACACCGTTTGTTTCCCGTTTTAAAAGTCTAACTGAATTACTCCCAAGAAACGATATTGATAGCGCAGGCACCGAGTTTACATAACAATCCAGTCGTGACTAATTAGACGAGAGTGAGTAATTGAGAGTGGTCATGTCAAATTAGTAAAACCCTAGCAGACAGTCTAGTGAAATTACATTTGATGAGCAGGAATTTAGTCGGCCGGCTGTTTCTTAGTGAACAGTGTAAATATTTAGAATTTCTTTGTTAACTTTCCAAACAGCGAATTGTTTAAAAATGAAAGGTCTGGAGTACAGAATGGGAGAGAAAAAGAAATAGAATAAGTGTGTGTGTGTGTGTGTGTGTGAGAGAGAGAAAAGGCGGTGAGAAGAAGAAGAAGAAGAAGAAGAAGAAGAAGAAGAAGAAGAAGAAGAAGAAGAAGAAGAAGAAGATGATGATGATGATGATGATGATGACAATGACGATGATGATGATGATAATATTCGAAAGAAAAACTGAATCAGCTTCCAATCCGTAAAGATTCATTGAGGAGGATCTGACTTCTGGTTTTAATTGTGCAACATGGTAGAGAGACACATTTCTTCTTGGACTCGATGCTAGTTCTTCGCAGAAAGCTTTCACTTCAGAAAGAACTGATCCACCAAACTCTCCTCTGTTATACAATATTTTCAGTTATAGTACCTCCTTAAAGCTGGGTGTACTCGGTTGCACAGAGCAAAATGTTTTAGATACAACCACACACAGGGCCGGCCTTAAGCCGATTGGACCGATTGCTTCCAGTCGGGCCTCGCACACAAGAGCGTCACATTTAATACTGCGCCGTTTCATAAAGGTGGTCTCTCTGAAGTCTTTAAAAAAATATCTACATAGCTTTTGAAAAACAAAAAAAAAACCCATACTTTCTACACATTAGCGACACAAGATATCAAAAGATAAACCCGACTGCTTTGAAGAAATTTATTGTATTTTTAGTGAGTGTTTATGGGAATGTTTGGGTAAAAAAATATTTGTGTGTCTGTTACAGTATGTATGTGGGTGAAATTGTGTGTATATGTGTGCGCGTATGTTTTGTGTGTGTCAGTTTTATATAAATATGTTTAATTTGGGGAAAGTGTATTTTATATACTCTTTTTTTTTTTTTACTTATTTCAGTCATTCGAATGCTGCCACGCTGGAGCGCCAACTTTAGTCGAACAAATCGATCCCAGGACTTATTCTTTGTAAGTCTAGTACTTATTCTATCGGTCTATTTTGTCGAACCGCTAGAATACGGGGGAGGTAGACACACCAACATCGGTTCTCAAGCGGGGAGGGGGAACCGACGCACACAAATATACACATGCACACACACGCACACATATATATACGACGGGCTGCTTTCAGTTTCTGTCTACCAAATTCACTCAAAAAGCTTTGGTCGGCCCGGGGCTATAAGTAGAAGACACTTTCCCTAGGTGTCACACAGTGGGGCTGAACCCAGAACCATGTGATTGGGAAGCAAGCTTCTTACCACACAGCCACTCCTGCGCCTACACACACACACACACACACACACACACACACACACACACACACACACACACACACACACACATATATATATATATATAATTAAATTAAAACAGTAGGGTATCAATTTAATACCAGGGAACAAGCACATTAAAAGAATCAAGGACATTCAGAAAAAATATCTGAGATCTCAAAAGATTATTGTATATGTATATATAAAGGAGACCACTAGGTGGACTGTTAATGTGCTAGAAGAAGATCGCATGTAATGTGTCTACTAAGACCGAATTGTTCTCAAAGAAAATTTAGCGAAGTAACAAAACGTATACGGGCAAGATAAGTGAAAATTACATAACTATATACAAAGTTATCCGCAAACTAGTTTCGAAATTAATACTTTCTTACCGAAAATATCTGTTTCTCATCAGTACGGACTGCCAAATAAATATAATTCTCAGAATCGTATATATATATTATATATATATATATATATATATATATATATATATATATATATATATATATATATATATATATATATATATACGTGTACACATACATACACACATATACATCATATACACACATATACATATATATACATACACACACACATATTATACTTTGTTTTCAATAAAATGAAAGGCAGCCCATCCTTAACGTGGCTGTTTAGTATACTAGAAATAGCAGTTATTGAACACGCAAAACAGCCACTATTCTGATCACCTAATATGCCGCAAAGGGGAAAAAAGTTCTCTGCAGTATATTAGGAAGCGAGACTAGTTGATAGCACCTGAAAACAAAACGAAGAAAAAAAACTAACTCCGAGGTGCTAGTTGACTGGGAACCTGGCGCCTACCAAAAGTGTTGCCAATCGGGCCCCGCACCTCCTAAGGCCGGCCCTGACTACACGCAGCGCTTTCATAGCTAGTGTGTCAATATAACTATTGATCAAGAATTGTTGATTTCTTCAAGTAAAGAGTAAAAGAGTATATACTTCTTGCTACATGTTTATGAGTAACAAACACGAAATTTAGGTGACATCCATGTTTTTGTCGGTTGTAATGGGGTTGAACAATGGAGTAAGATTATTACTACCATCACATCATAAGTAACACATGAAATGATTTGAATCAACTACAATTGGAGAAAGAAACACAGCAATAACTCATCCAACTAGTTACAGCTATCGATTCTATGACATCTACTTATAAACTAACTTTCAAAGAACTAACAAGTAAGCAAGGGACAATGTAAGACGTTTACGAGCTGTATTGGCTGAAACAATGTGGAAGACCACAAAACAACGAAATGAATCCGATAACATACAGAACTAAACGACAATGCCCAAGTTCTAAACTGATTTAAATGCAATTTGGGTTGAACGTTCTAGAAGATGAATGACTGAAAACTAAGAGACTGAAATTAAGTTGACTGCAAAAGAAGTAGAAGACAACATACACGATAGAAGAAGCGTGGATTAGATTCGCAGAGGGAAATAATGAGAAAATTTAATCAAGTGAAACTTGAATTTTTGCAAGGTGCTTTTTTTGTTTTTTCATAATCAAATGCACAAGGAAACACTAGAGTTCGATTTACGAATCACGGAGCTCATAACTACAAAAAACTTCCAACAATCCAACCAGCCTGCAGCGACTATTTTTTCTTGTAAAATAGTAATTTCTTATAGTGTTACAAAAGAAGATATTTTGAAAGAATATAGTCGTTGACTGGAAACCCAGTGCATTGCTGATTTCCTGACACAGGAAAATATACATACATACATACACACACACACACATACATACATACATACATACACACACATACATACATACATACATGCATACATACATGCATTCGCGCGCGTGCGAATAGAAATCCCAAATTAGGGAATGGAGTAGTTGCCTGGATTTTATCTGCTTCTTTCCCTGATTTTGGATTACTATCCGCCCTTTAATCACAGGTCAGCACAGTGGAAACTGACCTGTGGCTAAGTAACCACTAAAACAGCAATGATAACTAAGATATCCGCTACAATCCATCATAGCAGAGAGTGGAAGAATGACTCAGCATGTTGTCAATGTAGTCGGCTTCTTTACTACTACAACTACTACTACTACTACTACTACTACTACTACTACTGTCATCCATCAAAGGCGGGAAAAAGAAAGAAAAAGAGATGACCTCAATAAAGAGACAACAAAGATCAACACAATGAACGATGTTTCATTAAAAGTACGTCTATACATTTCATTTACTTTGTGTCTGTGCGTTGTTTTTAGAAGCCACTTTCTCACTGCTTCTCAAATTAATCTTCCAGACTAATTATAAAAGCTTGAGAACATAAGTCAAGATATATGTAAATAAATAAACTTGGTAGGCGGCGAATTGGCAGAATTGAGGATAGTTCAAGGATAAAAGAAAAAAGGTCTGCGGTATGTGTTTTTGGTCATTTGTGTTCATACTTCAAATCCGAGTCAAATTTGCCTTCCATCATTCCAGGTTCGATAACATGGAAATACCAAGTCAAGTAGTATAAATTTGTACAATGTACCTCAGTATGTCACAAGGTAGGTTCCAAGAAACCCCAGATTTCGGTGAAAACATTTAAAAATTTGACTTTGTGCTTCTTTATTAAAGCGACGTTGATGTACATCCCAGTCTATCATCTACACACTCTTCCTATACATTTGTATACTTGCATCGAAGTTAGAAGGGAATGTTATTCTAAGCAATGGCGGAGCCAGTATTTTGCACCAGTCCGAGGCAAGACCCGACAAGAAAACAACAAGGACGGATAAAATTTGTATAAGTAATAGTATGAGTTTTTGTAATTTCTTTATTTTAATGTATCATTTAGAAAGTCACTATCAGTAAAAGGAATGAAACATGAAAGCCAGCAACATCTATTGAAGTAATAAATACAACCTACACTATTGTAATTCAACAGTTTTAGTGCTTTGTTGCAAAATAAAGGATGGATTCTTAAAGCTTCAGATTTTAAGTAAATCGTATTTCAATGTCAATTGGCCTAAATTATCCAGTGAATTGTCTGCCAATGAATTCCATAAGTAAGTCTTCGATCATCTGCACCTTGAGATAAACATACGTTACAGTCCACAAAGTTTACAGGTAAGTGTTACAGTAGTATGAAGCCGTTTGAAGAGTTCACAGAAAGCAACGTTGTAGGTATACAAAACCCTAAAGCACCCAGTCGAAGTGACTTCTATTCAACTAGATGCTTCGTACCGTAATGCTTTTTCTTCAGGTCGTCCAGGTTCATTCGATAGGTCTGCCACGAATTTGAAATCATCAAAGTTGAGAGAATGCTCACTTTCGGCATTAACATATATGTGGTTCTTGCTGAAAAGTGGCGTCTTACTTCCGATCCAAAATAAGAATGAAAGTCTTAAGGTGAAAATAGGCGAAAGGCTCTCCACTACTTCTTGCTTGGCCTCCAACAACCTCACTGATCATTGACCTCTCCAAATATGACGATTTTCCTCGCCGTTTCGGTTTCACCTCAAACAAGTTAAGCGGCATGTCGTTTGAGCGTTTGCCACATACCTTCGACGTCCAACTTGTCTTGGATATAAATGTTCTTCTAACATTCATCATCAGTGAAGAAGATTATTTCATCTTTACCAGAAGCTCGATTCATAGCAAGACTTGTGCAAAGAGGACGAAAAGATCACAAAAGTCAGCAGGCAAAAGTGACAGAAGGAGACTTGCACTCTCATTTACTTTCTCTTGTTATCTTCACTGAAATGCAACAAAGTGTCAAAAGTAAATGGAAACATACAACGCACAGTGTAATACGATGTAAAGCAGACAAACATTTCCGCTCCACTGGTTGTCAACCTTTTTCCTTCTTCTAACTGCTTAGAGTACTAATGCACTACGGACTGAACTATGAACCTACAGAAGTGGTGCTGTATGTTGATAAATCCTCCAGAGCCCTTTACATACTTTTACGCAGTTAATCATTCCCAGGCCAAGTTAGTAGCCATCGCAGTGGACAAACACTGCAAATGGGACAATGGCATCCGGCTTCACTTAAACACAGGCGATTTTTCGCTCGTGACCAAGGTACCTTCATATCATTATGTGAAATGTAACTGGACATTAATATCAACAGAATTCTGCCCCAATAGTTAAAAAAAAGTGGACAAAACCCCCTCGGTTATATTTTTCGGTTATCTTTTCGTTTTTTTTTTTGCCCTTTTACTTGTTTCAGTCATTACACTGTGGCATGCTTGGTTGGGGTTGAAAAATTATTAGCTGAACGTATCGACACTAGAATTATTTTTTCTTCTTTACTTGTTGCAATTATTAAACTGCGGCCATGATGGAGCACCATCTTCAAGAATTTTTAGACGACTGTATGGAACCCAGAATTTTTTTTAAGCCTGGTCAAAACCACCTCTACGATATATTTCCTTTTCTTACTTTTTACCTTTGTACTTGTTAAATCATTAGACTGCGGCCATGCTGGGGCACCACCTTGTAGAAATTTTAGTCTAATGTATCGACCCCCGGCAGAATTTTTTTAGGTGACTTTCAACCAGCGCATAAAGTTAAGCCTAGAAAATCTCTCCACATGCTAGAAATAACAGCCAAATTTCTTGAATTTATTTTTACAATTTCACGTAAACAAAAACAGAAAGCGAGTCTCTAAAAAAACATTTATTTTCTAAAATTAAGTAAACAAAAATATATTCAATCGAAAATAAATATGTAACACAAGACTCTTTTCTACTCAATGTACATATTGTCTGAATCCTAACAATCCTACAAGAAATGTGTAGAAAGATAGAAACGATAAGTAGTACGTTTGAACGACTAGCCTTCGGCGCCATAATTCTGTTAGACCTTCAACGGCCAGAGAAAGTTTAAAAGGTCAGCTCATTCTCATTAATCTCTCAGTGCAGACAGAAGAAAACAAAAGACTTCAAATTTTAAGATGCTGATTTTTCTGCGACTAAAAGTGGTGCCCTAGCATGACCGCAGTCTAATGACTGAAACAAGTATGAAAATAAAAAAATTCCGAAGTCGATACAGTCGACTAAAAATTCCTCAAGGCGGTGCACCAGCATGGCTGCAGTCTAATAAATGAAACAAGTAAAAGAAAAAAAATTCTGGGGTCGATACATTCGACTAAAAGTTCCTTAAGGCGGTACCCCAATATTGCCGCAGTCCAATGACTGAAAGAAGTAGAAAACTTTTTAGAAAAAAAAAAAAAAAGCCGAAAAGTAACCAAAAAATGTAACCGAGTGGGTTTTGTCCGCTTTCGCACTTTAACTAAGGAGGTTTTGTCGGAGAGGGTTTTGTCCTAGGTGGGGTTTGTCCTAGGGGACTTTTGTCCGGATCCCGAATTCTGCAGTGGCAGTATTTACTGCAGAAGAGATTTAGCATAAACTTCAGAAGCAAATGGATATCACGTAGATTCTTCGAGAAATCCCATTGTAGCGAACTTACTTCGCATGACATGTAATGGTCAGGCATAGAAAAGACGTATTATGTATTACTTTCTCAAAGTTATTGGCAGGACTTCGTATAGGAGCTCTTGTGGTGAGGAACTGTTAGATGTCTGCTGTCTTTGCTGTTCTGTCGTTGCAAGACATTCCTCTCACGCGAAAACAAATATCATAGACCTGCTCACGAATTTGATCTCTGACAAGGAGTAAGAGATAAAGCAAAAAGAAAAAAGAAGAGAAAAGAAAAAGAAAGAACAACGTACAGCTAAATTATCATCTAGTCAGGGAGTAGTATTTCAGTTTCCATTATACAGTCAATGGTAGATGAAAATTAGATTCAAACTATTATCTGAGGAATATACAAACAGGTTCAATATGACTTTCCCGTCAGGGATGACCTTGAGAACAACAACAACAGCAACCACAACTAAGCAACAACAATATTTGTTATTTATACTCCTTTTGTTTCCTTGGTTTGGTCTACCTAGTGTCATCCGCAGTTACTTTCACTAGGCATAATTTTTTTTTTTTTATTGCTTTCTTGTATACAGTCTATACGTTTATATTTGCAATTATTTAATGTTATCTGTTATGGATATTTAATAATAAGGACAATTATAGCAATGCCTCATTCCCTAACGGAAGCGGGCAAATGCAGTTATTTTGGAATTGTATGGATAATACCATACTTAATTCTAGTGCCTAAACTTAAGTACCATATACACCTCGAATATATATATATATAATATATATGTGTGTGTGTGTGTGTGTGATTATACACACACATACACACAGACGAGCTAAGGAAGATTGTGAATAGAATAAAGTTTTGGATTCGTTTGGAGATGTTATAAGACCAGAAAATTCGATGATTTTTGATAGCGATAGCTGCATCACTAGTGAGCGAGAGATAGGGTACGGCAGGAATGTGGAGGGCCTTCTTCCGAGATACGGCATTAGTTATATGTTTATTATTGGAAAATGTTGTATGTGAGTGGGGTGGGGGGATGAGATTAACTGATAGTCGATTTGATATACAGCCCCACTCCATCTTTTTCTCTCTCTTTCAGCTCGCTTCTCTCTCTCGTTGTGAGGAAGACATCGAGATGTTTACTTGAATATGAAATAATATGGGTGACTGGTAAGTGAATGAAATATCCTAGGTAGGATTATATGGAAGTTGATGGGGTGGCAGATCTCAGAATAATGTGGAGAATGTCGTCTGAACCACTTGTCTTTGTAGCGCTGAAACGAAACTGTCTGTGGGATTCTTAGGAATTGTTATTGAAAGGTAGTGGTGGTGGTGGTGGTGACTTCAGCGATGCTGGTGATAATAGTGATACTCGTGGTGGAGAAGGATGATAGCAGGGCCATTAGTTTAGTTGGTTTGTTGGCTGTTAAATGTCGCTCAGTGCAGAACTTGAAAAAACGCAAAAGAAGTGGAAGTATTGGTCTTGACGGGTGGTATCTGTTGAAGATAGCATTTGGTTGAGATTGGTAAAAGTTGTAAAGCAAAAAGTATTATTGCTGGATGAGGATCCTTTAACTCTTAATATCTACGACTGACAGCGTCTACTATCACCCACTATCCCACTACTTACCACTGCTGCAACCCACCACCCTCATCACCCCTCACTTACCACCACCACACATAAGCCACCGCCGCCGCCGCCGCCGCCGCCACCACCACCACGACGACGAAAACAACAACTAGCTATAACTATTACTATTATTAGTATTAAAGCTTAACGCAGCGAGTTGGCAGAGTCGTTAGAACGCTGAACGCGATGCTTAGCGGTATTTCGCCCGTCGCAACGTTCTGAGTTCAAATTCTCCAAATATGTTTTTTTTTATTGTTTGTGGAGAATACACATTACCTGATAATCGAAAAAAACCTCACTGATTTTGTTGAAAAAACCGATATGGCATATTTTGGGGTCAAGCTGGGAGACAAAGATTAATATTGGGCACCGCATAATGTCTGCAAACAATGTACAGAACATTTGCGACAATGGACTAGCGGAACAAGAAAAGTATGGAGTTTGCTATACTAATAGTATGGCGGGAGCCCTATAATCACGTGGACGACTGCTATTTTTGTAACCTAAATTTGAAGGGTATTAACCAGAAAAATCGACAAACGCTTGTCTATCCTAATCTTGCCTCTGCTATTAGACTGGTTCCACACAGTGAAGAGCTTCGTTCTTGTCTTCAATGTCTTGCCTCAGATAACTTTATCCTCAATCAAAGAAGATTCATCACCTGAAGATGACACTAGAGATCAAGATTTTTCAGCTGAGACTTTACCTCAGCTAATCTCCCAGGTAAAACTGAATGATCTAGTTCGTGACTTGAATCTCCCCAAAAATTATGTAGAACTGTTGGCTTCCCAACCGAAAGAGAAGAGTCTTCTTGAGAATGGTGTCCGTATAACTTTTATCGGAGTCGGCATGAAGACTTCCTTTCTTTCTTCCCAAGAGAGGAAGAGCTGGTTTGCTGCAGAGATGTCAGTGGACTTCTTAATAAACTTGTCATTGAGGAATACAAACCAGAAGAATGACGTCTTTTCATAGACAACTCTAAGCGTAGTTTAAAATGTGTATGGCTGCACAAGGGAAATATGTATGGCTCTGTTCCACTCGGCCACTCAACAACACTGACGGTAAAATACGAAGAAATTAAGTTGGTTTTAGAGAAGATACTGTATCACGGTGGAGGCGCAATGGCCCAGTGGTTAGGGCAGAGGACTCGCGGTCATAGGATCGCGGTTTCGATTCCCAGACCGGGCGATGTGAGTATTTATTGAGCGAAAACACCTAAACCTCCACGAGGCTCCGGCAGTGGATGGTGGCGAATCCTACTGTACTCTTTCACCACAACTTTCTCTCACTCTTACTTCCTGTTTCTGTTGTGCCTGTAATTCAAAGGGTCAGCCTTGTCACACCGTGTCACGTTGAATACCCCCGAGAACTACGTTAAGGGTACACGTGTCTGTGGAGTGCTCAGCCACTTGCACGTTAATTTCACGAGCAGGCTGTTCCGTTGATCGGATCAACTGGAACCCTCGACGTCGTAAGCGACGGAGTGCCAACAACAACTGTACCATGATCATAAATAGGTCATCCGCGTTGACTTAAAGATGGTGAATTTTCTCATGGGGCAACAATCCGGTTACACCAAATACCCATGCTTTCTTTGCATGTGGGACGGTAGAGACCTAGTAAACCACTATGTTAAGAAGGATTGGCCTCCTCGAACAAATATAGCTTCATGTAGAGTTGCCAATATATTGGAAGAAACTTTAGTTGAGCGAGATAAGATCATTTACACATCAAACTCGGATTGATCAAGCAATTCGTCAAAGCTCTTGACAAAAATGGGGAGTGCTTCAAGTATATCTGCAGTGTATCTCCAGACTTGACTGAAAAACTTAAAGCAGGAATCTTTGATGGACCACAGATCCGTAAGCTCTTGAAGGACACAAATTTTCTGAGAACGATGAGCGAAATGATGGTGCTAAACCGGATGACGGATTAGATCTGCAACCCAAAGATTAACATGAGATTTGTGATGCATAAAACATTACTTCATAGAAAAATATGCTTGTACATGTCATTTATAAACTGGCTGAAAGATTAAGCTACAGGCACGTATTTTAGTTTTGAAAAGAGCAGGTAAAAAATTATCCTGGTGGTTACAGGGGTCAGTAAAGGGAAATTTTAAAATACCTTTACCTAATGATTTTAGAGTAACTCGTGATTTGAATTTCGAATTAAATTACTTATTTAGGATATTGTGTCTGGATTAAATTTTGAATGAAAGCGTTGAAAGTTCTGACTGCCAACAATTTAAAGTAGAATTGTTTCATTGGACTTATCCATTAATGAACAAAATCCTCTATGTTAACGTTTGTAAAATCATGAGGCTTTTCATGCGAGGAAGGGAGATTATCTTCGCTGTTCGATTACTTTATGGTTCTCGGCAGTCCAATTACAATTGTTACGAAATCAGAAGCAATTATCTAGTAAAATGATCCCTGTTGCAGCAAACATTACTTCATAGACAAAATATGCTTGTACATGTTATTTTTAAACTGGCTGAAAGATAAGCTACAGGCCAGCATTTTAGTGCTGAAAAGAGCAGGTAAAAAATTATCTTGATGGTTACAGTGGTTAGTAAATGAAAAATGAAATAAACTATGTATTTCAAGCAAGAAATATAAAACGTTCTGTGACATCTGATTTTTGTACAAAAATTCCCAATTTAGATTATAGTAAAAGTCTCTGTGCTCATTCGAAAAATGAAATTTTAAAACTTTTATTTAGAATAAGCATATCATTCTATATTTTAAGTAGCAGAATCAAGCATGAAAGCAAACATTTAGACAGCTACAGGCTAATGGAATGACGAACCGACGGACTTGGAGACTGATGGTGATAGAGACATTTACAAAAGCAGAGTTATATGAGACAGTAAACAAACAAACAAACACACACACACACACACACACACACACACACACACACACACACACACACACACACACACACGAGATGGAAGATACAAAATTGAGATGTAGAGAAGATGAAAGTAGCATTTTTTGGTGGAAGTGTTGCTGATGGCGATGGTGCTAGTTTCAGTAGTACTAAACTAAGGTGTAGGCCTTAAGTTGGATAGACAAGTAGAGATACTTAAGTGGCGAAAGTAACTCAAAGAATTCAGACTTTTATTGCTTAAGTAAACAAATCAACATGTGTACCCCAAAGCTGAGGGTGGAAATTATTACCTCGTTTCCGACGAAGGTGTTGTATCAGTATTTCAATTAGATATTGTTTGACGCAGCCGGCTATGAAAGAAAAACTGAGCAAACTGATCCACGTGATCTCTTAGGTTCTAATAGATTCTTAAAATACGTGACTAATGAATAGACGGCAAAACCTAATAATGGTTACTTACACTTCGCGGTGTTTGTTGTTATTGCATTCTGTATTGTTGTTGTTTTCTTCCAGTTGTTGGTGTTAGTAGAGAAGATGGAAGACGTACAAGTGGTGATGCTTAAGATGTTATTCTTGTTATTGTGGTTATTATTCTTGCAATTTCCCTTTTGGTTCTTTAACGTTCTAAGTTCGAATAGCGTCGAGTTCAGGTTTACCTTTCATTTTCTCGGGGTCGACAAAATAAAACTCAAGCACCGAGTCGATAAAATAAAAGTTGAGCATCGGGTCGAAATAAATGACTGTTTCAACTCCAAATTTGAAGCGCGGTGTCTATATAAGAAACCATTGATGCAATTGTGGTTATATTCTTTTTACTTTCAAATTAAAATTGAAAGAAGTGTGATGTTTGACAAAACCGTTTTCTTATAGTATTAAATCTTAAATTCTACTTCTTGAGTGCAAATCACTCTGGAGTTGATTTTCCACTTCACAGGTGCCGATAAAACAACATCATACTGGAATCAATGTAATCGAATATGCTCCTGGTTCCATTCGTTCAAACCAATTGGTAAGTTGCTGTCTGATGTCTCGACCTACTATAAATACCAGTTAAATTACATCAAATTACTCCACACTATCTTAAAAGAGAAGGATATAGCATAGTGTAGTAGTCGAAGATACACGAAAAGACGGGCAGTCGTGATTAAATTCAACTTGATCATAGGTCTGCTCCATCACGACCTACCTGGGGCGAAACAACAAGAAATCATTAACGACATGATGGTGTTAGTGAAGGTGAGAGTGGTGGTGGTGTTAGTGGTGCTGATGGTTTGAACAATGAGTTATGATATTCTTGCTGGTGTTTAGCTCCAAACCAACTCTGATCCAACAGGCATTCCACCCGTGACTATCGCATCATTTTTTTTCAGACGTAGTGTATGTAGAGCTTCATTTATCCAGTGTGTGCCTCTTTTTTATATTTTACGGTAGCGTATGGTTTAAGGAAATTTGGTTGCTACTTCTAGAAGGCCGGTTGACCAATATAGACAATACCCTAACGGTAATGGTAAAAGAGTAAAGACCCCCTTCGGTCATGAATGACCATGGGATTGCACCTAGAAAGTTCCCCTCGGCGGCACAAGTCCGGGCAAAGTTGTTTTATGGAAGACCAGCAGTCGCCCATGCATACCAGCCTCCCCTCTCCACACCACTGATGTTATCCTAGGGAAAGGCAAAGATCGATACAGTTTCTCACTTCTACAGCTGAGTGAACAGGAGAAACGTGAAATAATGAGTCTTGCTCAAGAACACAACATAGAGTCCGGTTCGGGAATCGAACTCACTACCTCGTGATTGTGAGCCCGACGCTCTAACCAATGAGCCATACGCCTTCACAGTGATGGTAACGGAGTTTCTATTGAAGTGGTATTATTGGTAGTGGTGGGATGATGTGAGGACGTGGGATTGATGACGTCGTTGATGATCTCGATGATGATCATGATAATGACTACGGCGGCGAGTGTGGCGGCGGCGAGTGTGGCGGCGGCGAGTGTGGCGGCGGCGAGTGTGGCGGCGGCGAGTGTGGCGGCGGCGAGTGTGGCGGCGGCGAGTGTGGCGGCGGCGAGTGTGGCGGCGGCGAGTGTGGCGGCGGCGAGTGTGGCGGCGGCGAGTGTGGCGGCGGCGAGTGTGGCGGCGGCGACATTGAAATGGTGGAAGAGAAATAGATGAATGACAATGGGACATTATGATTGACTTTAACGGCAAGGAGAAAACATTTACGCCTCGACTTATTATTATATATGTAATATACATGCTATTCAGCCAACATTCTGAAGATATTCCCACACATATATCAATGTAAAATCTAATATTACTGAGCAAGCTAAACTTATGAAAGCATACATACATACATACATACATACATACATACATACATACATACATACATGCATACATACTTACATACGCACGTACGTATGTATCTGTATGTACGACTTTTTAGACAGTCTTTTCAAAACAAATATATGAAAAGAGCCTTGCCAACTAGAACTGGATTATAGTAGATGAAACAGCAGGAACTTACCTAAAAGGTGCCCAGTCAAGGACATAAAAACAACACATGAGACTATAAATCTCTTGAGCTATGTGTCAGTAATCACACTCCTAGTTCATCAGCAGGAGCCGAACGAAACTACGCAATCAAGATACAAGCAAACATTCTGAGTAAAGATGGGTCCGTTACTTAAAATATATAATTTTATTTCTACGAAGAAGAGATTTACAGATTTCCGTAGTTTGAAATGTAACACAAACAATATAATCACAAAAGATGTAGAAAAGTAATTCGGAAACACAAAATTTAAAATTTTAAAACACTAAACCACCTCAGTTAAATC
Source organism: Octopus bimaculoides (assembly GCF_046866305.1). Classification (NCBI taxonomy): domain Eukaryota; kingdom Metazoa; phylum Mollusca; class Cephalopoda; order Octopoda; family Octopodidae; genus Octopus; species Octopus bimaculoides. The sequence continues at coordinate 89,778,070 of NC_142931.1, read as the reverse complement.
AATAACTTACGGCCATTAGTGGCAGACTAAATTATAAATCGACTTATAATAAACACCAAATATTGAATAGATTACTTGCCAAGGTCCAGATATTATCATAGGATAGTGGTTCAAGAATCTCATCTTTTATCGGCGAAATTTGATAGTATTGTATGGAAAGAACATCAGTGATATGTTAAATATACCTAAACGGCTGGCAACTAACATTACGCACCTTATTTTTAAAAAAATCCAAACCATCCAAACTAAAAATTATCTGCATGGACATTACGTATCAGATATACGTTGGTTGCCTGAATTTGTTCTTATGGATAAAATATTCACTGAGGGCCTTAATCTGTTCATTGTGCCACAAACAATATTACAAATATTGGCTTGTATAAATAGATACTAGTTAACAAAATGATATAGTAAAAAACAGAAAAGGACTGCTGGAACTTGACTGCAGGGAAGCTGGATTACCAGAAATTTTCGAGCAATATACCACATGGTTGGGATATATATATATATATATATATATATATATATATATATGTATATATATAATTGCTCACACTCACACGCGTGCGCGCGACGGGCTTTCAGTTTCTGTCGACGAAATCCAAGTCTCTATAAATATATATATTATTTATACACTCAAATACACACATATAAGAAATCAGAAGAAAAAAAAAGCGAAACCGTATAGCAAAGGGAACAAACAAAACATGACCCTCATCGTTTCTCTTTCTAAGAATCTTCGCGATTATTCACATTTTATCCATAGATTCAGAAATAGGGGTTGCAGAGGGCGCAAGCGCACCTACAAAATTTTTGTGAGGGCAATGAAAACGCTTTGAACATCCTGAAAAACTTCATCGCCAAAACGAACTAGCGTAGAAAATTTATGAACGGATTCGAAACATTACTTTTCCATTATTGGAATGATCTGATTTGATAGATATACAAATACTATAATGATAATAATAATAATAATAATAATAATAATAATAATAAATAATAATAATAATAATAATAAGAAGAATAAGAATAAGAATAATAATGCTTTCTAATTGATGTATCAATACCAGCAGATGACAACGTTTCTCTAAAAGAAATGGAAAAACTTTCAAAATACAAAGACCTGGAAATAGAGATAACTCGAATGTGGAATCTAAAAACAGAAACAATTCCTATCATACTAGGTGCCTTAGGTATAATAAAAAAATATTCAGACAAATACATAACAAAAATACCAGTACTTACAAATATATATAACATACAGAAAATTGCACTACTGGGCACTGCACACATTCTACGCAAAACACTTTCAATACAGTAAACATAAGAGCACCACAGCAAACCACAGCACATACCCAAGGCGCACAGAGCTGCGCTCGGTAGTGAAGTGAAAGCACGTTATAAAAATAAAACTACTGAACAATAATAATAATAGAAATTTAAACGTAAAGTATGAACGAGAGCAACCAGCGTCCATACGTTGATGGAATGATATCATCAGTTTTTAAGTTACAATTTTATAAAAATTCAAAATTACAGAAATTTAAGAATGAAAAAGTCGACGTTGTTTGTAAAAAGATTTGTACTTGGGTTTGCATCCCTTTAACAAATTTCGTTCCCACACTTATGATTTTACCCCCGTTTAACTCCAGACCCTCCCCACCTTGATATAAATGAAATACGGAGATGTCCTTTCTTTCTAAATACAAAAATGTCGCAAAGACAACATTATGCATTGGTTTGTTTAACACATCAGCCATTAAAGCTTTTTTTTAAATGTCAATGATACACTGAATTACTTTATTGCGATTCATCTATAATAAGTACATCATTCGACCTATTTATTTAACACTTTGCTTATAACACATTCGCAAACGTAGATTCATAGAGTTTCTTTGACTTTTGAAATCAATGCAAACTTGTGAATGTAATTTTGTTTATAAGTCATGTTTAAACCTATTTAGTGACTCAGGTCTTATTCGCTGGTAGAATCCCTTTTGTATTTTCTTGTTTGTTTTAGTACATTCACAATAATATATATATATATATATATATATATATATATATATATATATATATATATATATACACACACACACACACAAGTTGGCGTAGACAAGAGCAATTCAAATACATTCAATTTCTTTTCACATTTGGCCGCTTACCTAGACAAATACGGATTTTTTTCTAATGATATACAAAAATAACATACACTTACGTTTGCGCTTCCATATTTATATAAATATTTGAAAATCATATCTATTGAAATTTCAAATTGTTGTATTAACAACCTATTCGATTAAACTCCTTGCACCATTACCTTATTAGGATATGGAATTTAAAACTTATTCCAGAAATGTTTCGAAACGATTTTCTACAATTCAAATATTTTTAAAGTGATAAATTTTGTGTATGTGTATGACACAAAATGCGAAATACAGATATATTTTTGCCAGCCGAGTGGATTAGGGAAACATAAAATAAAGTTTCCTGCTCAAGGACAAAACGTACCACTGGCTATAGAAGATCGCCACGTTAATGTAAGTTTCGATTTCTGTTAAGGTTTTACATTTTAATTTACATATATTTGGTTTTTTGTTTGTTCTAATTTGAAGTCGATCACATCAGTATCGTTGCTTACTTCAAGTCGGCACTTATTTAATACAACTCTGCCGAACCGCTAAGTTATGAGACAAAAAGAAACACAACGCAAATATGAACGCAAAGACAGACACACACACATGTACATGTATGACGCGCTTCCGCACAGTTTCCTTCCGTTTACTAAATTCCACCTAGAAGATACTTACCAAACTGATGACGCTAAGGGAATCTCTTAATCACACGGTTCTTTAAGCCTCTGATTTCTTTAACTGTTTAATTTGCTTTGGCCACCAGGGTCAAGTCCCGGATGAGCAGCGCTACCCTTTTATCGTTTACTTGTTTCAGTCGTCGAACTGCGGCCGTTCTGGGAAACCGTCTCGGCAGGTTTCAAGGAATTATAAATCGATCTCAGTTCTTACTTTTCAAAAAAGTTGGTAGTTATTCTATCAGTCTCTTTTGACGAACTGCTAAGTTATGGGAACGGAAAAAAACGAACAGCGGTGGGGAAGCTGAACACAAAGACCTACACACATACACAACGAGCTTCCGCACAGTTTCCGCCTACCAAGTTCACTCATAAGTTCAACCTTGGTTATTGTATAATGCACTGCGCAGTGGGACTGAACCCGAAACCATGTGGTTGCAAAGTGGGTTTCGTACTCTATATTCATATGTAAATAAAATCAATATTATTTTGAAAGAAATCAGTATTCATATTTAACTTTTTTTTTTTTTTTTTTTTTTCGTTTTTCTCTTATTGTTAATCAGGATCTTTTCTGTTTGGCTGTACTTTTTGAAATTTTAAAAATCAAATGAAAACCTTCAGACCTAGTGTATTGACATAATTTTTCACGCTCAATCTCTGGACCTAATTCACTTGTTCCAGATTTTTTTTTATTATTTTGTTAACGTTACAGAGGTTTAAAATTTGATCATTTTTAGCCAGTCAGAAAACAGAATTTGGAAGCAGTGATTTTGTGAGTGACAGCAGTCGTAAGATAAAGAAACAAAAATGTCAACATTGCGACGATAGCACCTGTTCAAAGCATTTAATAAGCGAAAATGATCCCCAGTACGAGTAAACAACTCATATTTTGTAGTTTTAAGCATTCAATATGTATTCAATGCGCAAAGGAGTAAAGAACACACATTATAGTTTTAAGAGCAGAAAAAGATAGGTATAAGCAGGAAAACACACCGTAAAATATCAGTTTGTAAACACGTGGCTTTTCGCAAACACTTTTTCAACGCTTGGCTTCTTATTATGGAAATAGGTATCTACATGTCTTTGGCTATCGATTAGCAAAAATTACCAAACATTTGCTTACTTTAAAAGCTATTAACTCTTTACTTAGTGATTTATGGCGAAAACGAATTTCATGTTAATGAGCATTCAAAAATCTACATCAATACACCAAATCTGAAAAATCAATCGGAGCGAAATTGAAGAAATTCAAAAGTGGCAGCCAAGCAGAAAAAATCCATTAATCGTTTCCATAATGTTTTTCTTATTCTTTAAGTCCAAGTTTCTTCCGTTCATTAATCATCTCTGCTTTCACATTTTAATGTCTCTACCTATTAACTTTAAAAAAAATGTATTTACGCATTTTGACTTCTCAATCATTTAGATTCACATGAAAATCCCGTTTAAACCTTAATCTTTCTCTCATCCCTCACACAAACTTACCCTCTACATAATTATTTATTCGTGTCTAGGCCAAACAATAATTCCTTTTCTTCATCTCACACATTCTTCATTTCTTTCTTCCACCAAGCATCGTTTCTTTTATTTTATTTTTCTCTTTTTAGTTTCGTTTCGTTTTTCGTTTTTCCGTTCTTCATCATGTCATTTATATCTCACTTCAAACTACGTCAAACATATCTATGATTCTCTGCCCTGTTCTCGAATTTCTCATACATGCAACCGTCTCTCTTTCCTTTTATTCCATCATCATATTTATTTGTTTACTACAAGTGTTTCTCGTTTTCATTCTTCCATCTACTCTTAACTTCAATCATCACTAAATTCTCTATCATATCTTTACAAATCATTGATCACTCACTCTCTCTCTCTCGCTCCTTTTCTGTCTGTCTGTCTGTCTCTCTTCCTCACACATATACTCATTCATTCACTCACTCCTTTTCTTTCTCTCTTTCACTTTCTCACTCATTCACTTACTCCTTCACTTAGTGACTACTCACTCACTAACTCACTCACTCACTCATTCAATCACTCATACTCTCTCCCCCCTCTCTGTCCCTCACTCTCCATCTCTCGTATGCACAGACAGACAGACACACACACACACACACACACGCACACATACGCACACACACACACGCCGTACCTTTTTTCCCTTCTGCGAAGTGGTCTCCTTACTCTATTGTTTATCATTTGCGTCAAGAAAAACTAATGCAAAAAGAAAAAAAAAAAGACAAAAATAAAGAAAACAATGAGATTTCGGAAGTTGTTTTGACTCAAATGGCTGAATGAAATATTGATAAATCAGAATAGAAGTGTCATCAAGATATATCAGTTGTAGAAAGTTGATATCATGCAAAAACGATGCAAAGCATCTGGATAGTTTCCACGCGAGCGTATTCTCTTCTTCGCTAGCCTCATCCCTCTCTCTCTCTCTCTCTACACACACATATTCATGTATGTATGTATGTATGTATATATATATATATGTGTGTGTGTGTGTGTGTGTGTGTGTATTTACGTATGTATATACATATATGCGTGTGTATATATCTACGTATACGTCTGTATGTACATGTATGTATGTGTGTATGTGTGCGTCTCTTTCTCTCCTCCTTTCTCTATATATCTGTGTGTGTGTGTGTGCGTGCGTGTGCGTATCTTATCTTTTTACTCTTCTTAGTCATTTGACTGCGGCCATGCTCAGCAATTCCTTGAAAGATTTTAGTCGAACAAATCGACCCCAGGGCTTTTCAAGACTAGTATCTATTCCATCCACCGCCTTTGCCGAACTACTGGTTACGGAGACATGAACACAGAGACATGGGTTGCCAAGCGGTGATGGAGGACAAATGCAGACACACACACACACACACACACACACACACACACACACACACACACACACACACACACACACACACACACACACACACACACACACACACACATAATTGAAAAAATTGGAGTCAACACGATGAGGTACGGTTGGACATTTATTTTTTAATCACTACAATGGTTTCCATGCAATGTAGTTCTCCAGGTGGGCAGGTACCTGATTATGCAACTGTAATATGAGATCTAGTTGTGGGGCAGGTACTTGATTATGCAACTGTTTCCCTGTAATATGAGATCTAGTTGTTTCCGCAGGCGATATGTAAATATTGTCTCCGTAAGTTTAAAATCCTCGGCTTCAAGAACGTCCTCTCTGCCGTGGCCTGAATTTAGTAGTAGCCACTGAGATTATCGGGGTGTGTTGTTGCTGAAGAGCCGTTGACAAACTGCTTTGAATGTGTAGATGTAGTGGGATAGTGATTCTGGTACTGTTAAAGTGGTTGCTGTTTTAAAGGGATTGGCATTTGATTTCATCCACGCTGAATGTGACCAAGCATTATCCTGATGGAAGAACGCCTTTCGTCTTGAAGCCAAAGATAGTCATTTTTCTTCTGGCACTGACTTGAATGACTGGTTGAATGATCCAAACTTCTCTGATAGTTCCTCAACAGTTACGATGGAATTTTGTTCCACCAGAGTTTGCAGGACGTTCTCCTCAAGCTCTACAGATCTTCCAGGACGAGGATCGTCTTCTATGCTGTAGTTTCCGGCTCGGAATTTCCGGAAGCACCGTTGACACTGGCTTACGCTTATTGTCAGATCTCTATATACTGCATTAATATTCCTCGCACTTACCGTTGCGTTGTTGCCTTTATTGAGCTCAAAGCAAAATATGTCGAATATGCTCCTTTGTCACTTCCATTATAGCTTTGAAAGAATAACTGTTAAAATAGAACTGCATTCTTCGAAACTTGTACTAAGAATAAGAATAAAGTAAAATTACTAACTGCTTTGCAGCAAGTTGATGCAAGTTTACAGCAAGTTTATCCTGTCTCCCCCGACCTTTAGTTCGTGCAATTGAAAAAAACTACATTACCTATGGGATGATCTATTATATATAGATAGATAGATAAATGATAAGCATCTTTCTTTATTATAGTACAGATGTGACTAATTTGGAGAAACAGTACTTTCATTATTCACACATCGTCACTCTTCGTAATTTTGGTTCAAACTAAAAGTGTGAAACTATTTTCATTTTCTAATGAAACCTGCTCGTTGTAGAGCAGTGTTTTTCAAACCGACAGATCACTGAATCTTTTGATGCCCCATACGTCAAAACCGGCAACTCAGTTTTCGAATGCATAAGGAACATACGCACACACACACACACACACACACACACAAAACTCTTTTTTATGTATATATATATATATATATATATTATATATATATATATATATATATATATATATATATATATATATATATATATATATATATATATATATATATATATATATATATATATATATATATATATATATATATAGATTCAAGGTTGAATATGGTACTTATGCGTAGGCACCCGAATATCGTATCCCAAAAGGATAGGTGATCAAAATCAAAAAATAAGCAACACAGATTTCAAAGGTGATTGCAGTACGCACGTTTCATGCTACTCCAATTTATTTAAGCAATGCGAGCATTACATTAAATGCAATATGAAGAGCAATCTTCAGCTGCACGAAAATGCAGAAAATTACTGTAGAAAAGACATATTATAAATGTGGCAACATTTCAAATCCAAGTGGGAGAGAGAATACATAAAAATCCAAATGTGAGGAAGAATACATAAATCCATCTTGACATATATATATATATGAGGACGTATGGCCGGGTTGTTGCACTCACGATCGCGAGATTGTGGTTTCAGTTCTTAGACCGAGTAGTGTGTTGTGCTCTCTTGAGCAAAACACTTCATTTCAGGTGCTCTTCGAGATCACTTCTACACCTGACGTGTGGTACGCCATGCACCTGTTCAGGCAATATCGATTTGATGAGAACAGTGAGTTAATATATGGCACTTACATTTGATCACTATAAACGCATCATTTGCTGAACGCTCATAGTCGTTGCGACGGGAGAGCCTGTCATATATATATATATATATATATATATATATATATATATATATAACTCAGTCTCAACTCATGGCTCACCACTTTAGCCTGCGTGGATATCCACCCACCACCATCCACACCGCCCTTGCCAGAGCACGTTCTGTGGACCGTGCATCTGCTCTCTCCCCCCGAACCCGCCCTGCCGTTTCCCGCCTCCCTTTTCCCCTCACCTACCATCCCACCACCCTACCCCTCCAACGCTGCATTCTCCGAGCTTTTCGGCGCCTCCAGTCCGACCCCTCCACCTCCCACATCTTCCCTAATCGACCCCTCCCCTCCTTCAAACGAGCCCACAACCTACGGGACCTCTTGGTCCACAGCTTCTTCCCCAACCCAACCTCCCAACCTGGCTCTTTCCCCTGCTCCCGTCCACGCTGCCGCACTTGCCCTTACCTCTCCAACACCACCCTCCTCACCAGCACCCATCACCGACCCTATCGCATCACCGACTCCTTCACCTGCACGTCTACCAACATCATATATTGCCTCTCCTGCTCTCTCTGCCAATCCCTGTACATCGGACAAACGGGGCGGCGCCTGGCCGACCGATTCGCGGAACACCTCCGAGATATCAACGTCGGCAATGACACCCCGGTGTCACGCCACTTCCGTTCTGCCGGCCACTCCTTGCGGCAACACCTGTCTGTGTTTGGATTGTCCATGCACAGGGGCCATCCGGACTCCCGTTTGCGCCGTGAACAGGGATTAATCTTCTATCTTCGCTCCTTTGCGCCACATGGGCTCAACTCCCCTCCACTCTTCATCTAACCCCCTCCTCCTGTCTCTCTCCCCCACCCTCCCTCCTACCACCCATCTCTCCCCTCCCCCACCTCCTGCTCCGACTCCTACTTCTTTGTACCTCTCTTCATACTTCTCTCCACTCCCACTTCTCTTCACCCCTACTCTTTCTCTCCTCTCTCTTACTCTCTCTCACTCTCTTCTCTCGTACTCCCCCTCCCCCCCCCCTCTCCCGTACTCCCCCCTCTCTCACTCTTACTCTCTACACTCTTACTCTCCTACTCTCTACACTCTTACTCTCTTACTCTCTCACCCTTACTCTCTCACTCTCTTCCCCTCTCTCTCACTCTCTTTCTCTTCCTTTCTTCTTCCCCCCCATACCCCTCTTCCCTCTCTCTCACTCTCTTTCTCTTCCTCTCTTTCTCTTCCTCTCTTTCTCTTCCTCTCTTTCTCTTCCTCTCTTTCTCTTCCTCTCTTTCTCTTCCTCTCTTTCTCCCCCCATACCCACCTTCCCCCTCTCTCAATCCCCCTTCCCTCTCTTATACCCACCCTCTCTCCTCTCTTCCTCTCCCCTCCCATACCCATCTTCCCCCTCTCTTACATCCACCTTCCCCTTCTCCCTCCTCGTCAACACCCCCTCATAAGCTCATCCCACCACACCCCAACACACTCCTACTCTACCTTCCCACTCCACCCCATCCAATTCCTTACACCCACCACCCACCCCTACCCACATACCCCACCCTACCCACATACCCCTACCTCTACCCCACACTCCACCCATGCCTTCCCCACCTCCCAACACCCTCACATCACACCACACCAATACCCTTGCATCACACCACGCACACCACACCAATACCCTCGCATCACACCACGCACACACTACAACTGACCAACTACTTTCTTCCTTTCTCCCTTCCCCCATTTTCACGCTACATACGTCAAGATCACCAGCAGTCTACCTCCCACACACAGCCCCTCGTTCCCGATCACCGTTTGTTATCTCCCCCTTTCTTAGCTCTCCTGAAATAAGAATTTCTAACTTCCGGTCAGTCATTGTTATGATCGGCCATTATTATGATTGACCGTTGACTGAACACTATTCAATTTTTTTTCTCCGTGTTTTTCTCCTTGTCTCCGTATTCTTTCTGTTGAAGAGCGTAGCTCGAAACGTCAAAGACTTTCCGTATTCCCGAGCGTCATACTAATATATACTTTTGTTATTTACACCACCTGTCCTCGTCTGTTGTTATTTTTTGTATATTCTCCCATATATATATATATATATATATATATATATATATATATATATGTATATATATATATCTGTAAATAAAATGTGACAATTATTCGGTAGCCATGATAAAACTCCAAGTTTCGGATGTCAGGGCGGAAACCCACGCCGCCATCTCATCAGTTATTTGGCCATCGAAAAAATGCTATGAAAAATTTTTCATAGCATTTTTCATAGCATTTTTTCGATGACCAGATAACTGAAGAGATGGCGGCGTGGGTTTCCGCCCCGACATCCGAAACTTGGAGTTTTATCATGGTTACCGGATAATTGTCACATATTATATTTACAGATAAATTCCTCTATTTACATAATATCGAAGTTTCTTTCTTTCTTTTGTTGTCTTACCTTTTCTATCAATATATATATATATACATATATATATATATATATACATATATATATATACATATATATATATATATATACATATATATATATACATATATATATATATATATATACATATATATATATACATATATATATATAACAATACATATGTAATATTTCCTTCTGTTGAAATATATAATAGCTAGTTTAAAAGAGAAAATCTTCGATAGTTCCAAATAAGTACATATTGATATGCGTTGGTAAGAGTTAAATAAATATTGAGAAAAAACATGAAAGAAGAAAATCATTTCTGTTCTCCGATTAAATAACCTACGTTAGATATTTCCCTTCCCATCTCACGACACACTAACATACTTTATATTATGAAATAATGCTGTGTGTGTGTGTATGTGTGTGTGTGTGTGTGTGTGTGTGTGTGTGTGCGTGCGTGTGTATGTGAGTGTTTAAGTGTTTGTACATGTCTGCGTGTACGTGTATATACCTGTATGTATATCTATCTATCTATCTATCTATCTATTTATCTATCTATGTGCGTTTGTAATATGCGTGTATGTCCAACACATGAAGAGAAGAGGCAGCTAAAGAAATGAAAGATAAAAGAAAATAAAGCCGTTACAGCGAAAGAGAATGAGAGAAAGGGAGAAAGTAGGTGAAAGGTTTACAGTTAGAAAAACAGTTACAAAAGTTCTCGAGCTTTTCCCTATGAAATGAATGAAACAAATGAGAGTAACTGGGTGAGTCGGATTTTCTTTTTTTTTTTTTCTTTTTTTGTCAGTTTTAAGGATGACAGTGAAATTCCTTTCTATCAATGCTTAAAAAGTATTTCCGCTGTTACCCCGGCTTGCAAACAGAAAATTATGGTAGTTCTATTGTCATCCTTTCAGTTTGCTCAAATCGGGGTGAAATGGCGGGTGGTGTGGGTCACTAATGAACCCGTATCTTCTACTCACCCACATCACGCTTCCCAGCATACCTTCACTCCTCCGCAACACATTCCCACTCCAAACCAGGGACGCCATCCACTTTACCTAATTCTGATATCACTCAATTCAGTTGAAGTTATTTCTACCAACAAGTTCCGCCTAGCTCCTTATACCTAAATTGAAAGCTAAACAGAATTTCTTTTTGAACTTGCCGCCATCTAAATATAACTCCAACACTTGACTGCTGAAGGACAGATCTTTTCCCCATTATTGATTTCTGAAACGAATAAAGAAATAAACCGAAATGAGACACAGTTGCGCGCGCGCGCGCGCGCGCGCGTGTGTGTGTGTGTGTGTGCCTGTGCGTATATATGTATATGACCTACAAATATTCTTTTATTCTTTTACTTGTTTCAGTCATTTGACAGCGGCTATACTGGAGTACCACATTACTATTATATAAGCATAATCTCTATTCTATGCGATTTCTTCTGTACTGTAATTTATTATACAGTTGTTTTAGCCTGTTGGTGTATATATGCATTAACATATACACATACACAAGCAAATACACGCACATTCATACATTAATGCATGAATATACATACGTATATGCACACACATATATATATATATATATATATATATATATATGAACAAAAAATATTTTTTCCTTCTGTTGTAAAGCCGAAAGGCGTTCTGTCGTACGTGTATAATTCTAGCCTTTTTGTTTTTGTTTCCATTCCTGTTTTCGTTCTTGTACACATTCGTTTGCCTTTCCCAGATGCTTAATGCATTTAGCTTAAGTCCTTGGCCCTGCCGAATTCAAGTCGTTGTCGGAGAAAAGGGGGCGAAACTACAAAGACATTCCGAACTCCGACTGAAGAAGTTATCGGCTGCGAATGATCCGTGCATCTTGTTTTTGTCCTGTTTGCCGTTTGACGTGCTATTTTTCCCGCATTTTGTGTTTTGACGGGTTCCGTTTGTTGCGTTCTTTCCGTTCTACATTTGATTTATATATATACTAGCAGTATAACCCGACCTTGTCCTGGTGTGACTTATTATGCCATCTACGATAAGTCTTGCTAGCTGAAAATCAACTAAAAAAGAAAACCTTACAATGAAAAAACCCTTATGATGTAAATATGTTCATAATTCAAAAGACGATGAAATTAATAGGGAAAGTCTGAAGGCTGTTTTGCGTAAAATTATTAAGCATACGTAAATTTCATCCGTGTAATTGGCTATAGAAATGCTTGTGGAAAACAACTTTTTGTGCTGCCCTGATTATACATAGCAGGGTAATCCCTTTTAGCAGGAGCTAGGACGGCAATTTCTGATGAAGCAATTGCTGGCGATCTGTTGCTACACAGTTTTGCCAGAATTCTATCAGATTGGGCAGAAGATGTTGATGAACCATTTTGCATTATGTTCAAAATAGATTCTGGAATGTGGTGCATTACTGCAGTCTGTTGCTGTCTTTCCCCAGCAAACTCTCTTCTTTGGAGGCATAATCTATGTATTAAACAGAACAACAAAAGTTATAATAGATGGCAGTGTCGGTACTTTTCACATATCTGTAATTTTTCAGATTAACACCCGCACGATTACCCAACCCTAATCCTAACACTAACCCTAAACCCTAACCCTAACCCTAACCCTGACCCTAAAAACCGTAACCGTAACATTAATCCTAAACCCTAACCCTGACCCTAAAACCCTAACCCTAACATCCTAGTGAAAATCTTGGTAAATTTACAAAACATTGACGAACATGAGTTATATTTTACTGAATGATTGTGTACTTGCACGTGTATGCTTTTGAGAGAGCGAGAGAGGAAGAGGTAGAAAGGGGGAGAGAAAGGAATAGGGGTAGTTAAAAGTTTTCTTATGACTGCTTCTCTTCACTGCCTATTATTTCATTAGAAATCTAAGGATGCACATAAGCACATAATAGAGAAAAATGAAACAAATATGGACGACTTGTTCCGAAACACCACCGAGTGGGGAACACTTCTCAAAAATAACCTGCAGTTGTTTCCTTCAAAATTCCTACATGCTTGAAATGTACATACATGAAGGTACATTTGTACAAAATTTCATGAAAAAATATTCATTTTCCTGGAAGTTAAGAGGAATTTAAGTGGAATTTCCGAATATTGTACCCCACCCCCTTCCAAAACACTTTCACCGAAAATTTTTGTATATTTGGAATCTACATAATAAATATATGCATAGAAAATTTCATAAAAAAATATTCATTTTTATGAAAGTTATGAACCTTCCAAAGTTGGTGGGTACAACTCTAGTTATGCCATCAATGTTTTGTAAATATACCACGATGTGAATGATTGAGTTCACTTGCACGTGTATACGTTTGAGAGAGCGAGAGAGGAAGAGGGGGAGAAATTAATAGAGATTGAGAGCAATGTGTATGTTGTTGTCATAGGTCAAGTATGTGCGGTTGTGTGTGTTTTTACGTATCTATGTTATGAAAAATAGGTAAAGAATACGGAGATGAAAGTTTAATCTATGACGTTGTATGTATCACTTTCTCTCTCTCTCTCTCTCTCTCCCTCTTTTACTCTTACTCTCTATATTTTTATGTTGAGCGCGTGTGTAAGAATGGCGTTCCAGGTAGCAGGGATGAAATATAAAAGTTGCTAGAAACAACAGCCAAATCTCCCTTAAATCACACAAAGTAAACGGAATTTAAAAAAATCTAATTACTGCACTGGAAAGTTCAGATCGAGAAAATTCCATTGATGTAAAAATTTTTACGAAAAAGTGGAAAATGTGGATTTCTATAAACATTCAAAAAGGCTTCACACAAACACACAATTTCAGATTTATATATTAAGATATACACACACACACACACACACACACACACACACACACACACACACACACACACACACACAGAGATTTATATGCAAATAGGCACGAACACATATATCATGTGTGTGTGGTGTGTAGTGTGTGTGCGTGTGTGTGTGTGTAATCAAGAAAGCGAATCGCGTACTTTATGACATACACTCACCCATACACGTATACATATATAATTTCTACATACACAGATTTCGATACATAAATACACGCGCGTCTTAAGATGTACACGCACAGACACATGCACACGCACACACACGCACACGTATACACACTCGCACACGCACACATACATGCACACATATATATATACATACATACATACATATATATATATATATATATATATATATATATATATATATATATATATATATATATATATATATATACATGACATATATATGTATATATGTATTCATATATATATATATATATATATATATATATATATATATATATATATATATATATATATATATATATGCACATATTTTATGCGTATGAATGCATAATTTTAGATGCATGCATTCATATGCATACACATACAACTATATATCTACATATACACGTCTGCACGAGTATGTACGTTTAAACTGGGTTGAAAGAAAATCTATTAGCTTCCAACAATATTGGTTTAACCTTAAAATAAGCGTCAAGTTGTATAAACATATGTTTCAACATGTGTACAACTAATCTGATACAAGCTCATGTGTACAGTTATTAAACCGTTTGTATGGAGACGATCGACTCAAAGAAATTTTGAGACGCAACACATCATACATACATAAGTAAGTGTGTGTTTGTGTATTTATGTGTGTATGTATGTATATATGTACACATACACACACGCACACACACGCACACACACTTATATATGTATGTATAGATATACACACACACATACATATATACATATACTGATACAGACGTAGAAGTTACCTGTTGATAAGACTGTGTAGCTTGTAAAAGTTGATGTGCACGATTATAAATGAAGATAATTTAGAGCTTCTTTTTGCATACATCTACATCAGTGGTTCTCAACCGGGGTCCATATAAGATTTTGGAGGTCTACACAACAAAATAATAAACTGGTGATTCACAATAGCATTTTTAGGACTCCTGAAAAATTTTTGCTGTGATGATTATGTATTGCAAGAAAAGTTAGGCTTCTTTCTCTAACATTTTCCATAGTTCAACCTCCACAAGTTAGTCCGTGAAAGACAATATAGGAATTTTGAAAGAAGTTTCTATAAAACTGTTTTTCAACATCGAATGGCTATAGGATCCACCAGAATAAAATAGTAATTAAAAGGAGTACATAGATAAAAATGGTTGAGAATCCTTGATCTACACAGGCATATACCATTATGTTCATACATGTACACACACTAATATATACATAACGATTTTGTGGTTAACGTAGAATCCTCCAGACTAAAATAAAATAGATAAAAGTGTGTCCTTTCATTTCCCAAAGGAATTATTGCTGTAAGAGATAAGGCTCCAGTTGTTCGATATTATCATGATTCTACAGTATTGAATTGAATGTCTTCTGTCCCCTATACACATGTATACAAGCTTAAGCACCTGCAAACATGCGTGAGCACGCATTTTCGCACATACTTCAATTTAGAAGATCGCCTTGTTTCGTTTTGATTTCGGTTTATACAGAAGTCAGTTGTGCAAAATAAAAAGCATTCTGTACTAGGGACAATTGAATCGGCTATTATTGACATTTGCGTATGTATGCCCTAGAGCCTAGTTAATAAGTCAGTTCTCCCTTACACATGCGTAATATACTTTCCTGAATAATACATAATCTCTATATTTGTATGGCATAGGGCGCTAGACAAGTAGTTACTTATTTGCTGTGCATAAGCCATTTTGTATCTTAGATAAGGAATCATTCCTCCACACTGTGCATATGTACAATGTGTGTGTGTGTGTGTGTGTGTGTGTGTGTGTGTGTGTGTGTGTGTGTGTGTGTGTGATACTTAATGTATACACACTATAAAACTTTTCAGAAGTTTATCATTTGAATATATATGAGCATGTCTAGATACGCAACTATAAGCATGAGAGTACATACATAAAGCAAAACATACAAATCTGCACACATACATACATACATACATACATACATACATACATACATACATACATACCCTGTTGTTGATGTTGGAATTTCAATGAAGGAGCCTTGAATCTAAGTTTGAAACCGGCTCTTTCACTATTGGCAAGAAATTTTGAAATAAAGCTGAACATTGACACACATACATACATACATATATTTCTTGAAGGTGGGCGCTTCTTTGAGAGACTTTGATTTTCGGTTCAATTTTACTTGTTTTTCTTTTCTTTCATTTTTATGATTTCTCACTTCCCAATCCTTCTCCAAATACCATTCTCTCTTCATCGTCGTTAGAGAGTTGGCTACTGCTGCTACTAATTGTTTCTGGCTGATCCTGTGCAATAAAATGTTCCTCAGTCTCTCGGTCATCGTGGGACCCTGTTGCTGATGTCGAGGTGGACAAGGCAATTCGCTTGTTTCCGCTTCACCCACTCCTGGTGTCTGATTGAGGATACTTTATAGGCAGTGGCAGTTACAGCCAAAGCTTTAACTTCCAGTAACTTCTGTTGATACTGGGGCTTCTTCTACCGTCCAATACCGCCTCTTTTCTTCTAGCTTTCCTCTTTGTTTTGGAGAGAAGGTTCTTAAATGGTGTTTACAACCACATTTGTAGCAACTAGACTTTCTGCTCTACACCGTTATTCTGATTGCCCATCTTTCTGGTCTCTCATTAGGGTACAGCTCCAGAACGACCTTACGATTTTCGGATCTAAATATCCATACAGACCCTACTCTATCACATACTGTTGTGATCGGTTGGGGTCTGCTGAGATGTTCCAATCCATTGTCAATGAGGAAGCATAGTTAACTTTTTCAGTCACATTTTCCCCCAACTTGTCTTTTTCATGGAATTGCGACCAATATAGGGGTGCCTAATATCTGGAATGTTGTTACGACCAGTGTACCTTCCACTTTAGTTTTCCATAGAAAATTAATGCTGGGAAAGAGCATCAACGTTCTCGGGAAATATGTACGTTAACGAAAATAAGATGGATAACTTCCGGAAATCCTTGAACTAGCGAAGCGATATTACAGATTCCCAATAAACTCGACATACATAGAAGTACCATCGACCGACCTGTCCAGATGAGCTAAACGAGTACATTTGCACTCGTTTGGTGGTTGTTGGGTGTGGGATATATCCAGCAATCGGCTGACTTTCTTATGATCAGTGTAACTAATATATTGATGTGATCAGTATAGGATATTTTGTTGCTCTTAAAGCCCGATAAAGTTGTGTTACAGCTTTGATCACTCTGTTCTTTTGTATATATTTACGGCTACATTTTCTATCGCTATTTTGATTTTTTGTTTTTTAAGACGGTAAGGTGTGATTTGAAGAAGATGAATATTTAGATGGCTAGTCTATTATATTTCATTTATCGATCTTAGTGGGACGAAAGGCAACGTCCAATAACAGCTATTATTGAACATACAAACTTACTTTCTCTAATTTTCATAATAAAATTCTCAACATTTCTAACAATGTTAATAAACCAAACAAATTAACGAGTTAATCTCTTATTTTATAATTGAAATTTTATTGGTTATTGACTTGGTGCAGACCCTTTCTAGTTTGATTCATTGTGTTTTTTAGTTCAATTGCTGTTGTGATTGCCTTTTGATCTTCATTTTCCGTCTTCAATTATAAAATAATCCTACTGTGTTCGAATTTCAACAGAGTCGACTTTCTATTTCCTTTTTCTCCTAAAAATGATGTTCTCATAAAAATATAGCATCCAGTTTTAAGAATCAATATGTTTTGGTAATTTTTAACTTTCTCACATTCCTCAAAAGTCTAATGCTTCAAAGTATCAATATGTTATTTACTTCGTCTAGCTTTCTCTGCATGTCGAGAAAGAGAGTGGATAACACACTTAAGACTAGATATGCACTATAGTTTTGTTCACTTTCTATTCAGGCCAAATCAAAAATACTATTTAAATAAACACATTATGCTATCCTTAGCATTTCTACAACTCAGAACTTTACCATCAGATCATCATTGTTGTTTTTTTTATCTACTTCTGTTATTTTATTTTATAATAATTATTATATTTTTGCGTGTTTCCTACAATAGTGCACCGTAAAGATGGAACACCTCTGGAGAACCGAGTTTGCACCTCAGGTTTGTAATCGATTCAAGCAATTTCTGTTCACTTATTTCTGACCATAACCTGGTGAAGATGTATTCCCCAAGTTGATATGTACAGGACATTGATTTTGAGGGCGAAGTCCATTACGAGTCACAGAATATTTTCATTACTCGAGATTTGAGGTAAAATTCCATTGAATTGTATTTGAAATTAGATTTCTGTCCTTGGCTGAAATCATTTTACATTATATTCAATATCCATAGGAAATGCATGAATATCATCACTCGTTCTCCTCTATGCCCCCGCATTACTAGAAACAAGAAACTGAAGTTGTGGTGCCTATGTAAGAATCACTTTAACTTTCTTGGATCATAGAAACATTCCAATTTTTTTTCATTACTCTTCTTCACCGCCTCCGCCCAGCCAACATGTATATATCTATATCTATATCTATATATATGTGTGTGTGTGTGTGTGTGTGTGTGTGTGTACAAAGTAAAACAGAAGTGGAAACATTTCTGACCTTTCGAAATACATAGACATTCCATTACTTTCTAATATCTCCACGGTTACGAAAAAGATAATTGACATACAACGACTGTAAGACTCGCATCACCGTCACCACCACCACCACCGCCACTACTGCTATCATCCGCCCAAGACCAACTCACTCTTCCGCAACTAACAACATAGTTTAGCTCTAGCAAGCGACCAGACGACTCTTGTTCATATCGTTATCACACCACAAAGGAACTTAACTCCCTTGCCTCGGTGCGAAATACTTCTGCAAGCTTGAATTAACAATTATGTATTTGCGTATTTATATATTCCCCAGTGGTCGTTGCCTTTTAAGAAAACGAATTCCACGCCTGACATAAACTGAAGCATTAACTTACCAGAAATCTCGTAGTGGCAGCCAGATTTGAAATTGTCTTTAGGTTTAAACATACACACACACACACACACACACACATATAGCGCTAGTGATTCACTCCGTCTCTGTTCACTTTCTCGCGCGATTTGATTGTACAGGCAACAACAATTGTATCGAGCGATAGATCCTGAGTAGCAATGAACTTAATCAACAACTTTAAATTGATAAATATACTATTTAACAATGTTTTGGGTACTCTCGTTTGCTAAGCCACGTTAATTACAAATGTAAATATAAGTTTTTAATTAACGTACATTTTAGCATTTCTATGAAAAATAAGCAGATTTACCTTCCTATGGCCAGAAAATTTAATGAATTTGATTAGTTTCTAGTTTTGTTGAACTATCATCCGTGGAAAGAAAATGGGTATTTGCTTTTGGGTGGATGTCTAATAAAACTAGAATCTATTTAGATTCTATGTTCAGGGAAAGATAAAGCCCGTAGTATAACCACCTTATTCACTTTTTTCTAGCGACGCTAAATTGTACATTCATTAAAAACACACGTTGTATGGTACATATGTGTGTTTGTGTGTGTGTGTGTGTGTGTGTGTATGTGCGAATGTGAACAAAAAAATCTGGTACAGAGGGGGAAGAAGGAAACATACATAATGCAGGAAAAACATACAACAGGCGTAGGCATGCTTATTCCCTCTTGAGTTATTGACTAAATATCAGCACAATTTCCATATCTATGATAATTTTGTCTTATTTGGCGGTATCAGCAACATAAACTACTGGGATATATAAATAAGTGGACAGACATGAACAAGAAAATGACAGACACGAACAGGAAAAAAATATCAGTCAAATACAATAACAAGATAGGTTGAGATTTTTAGTCTGAAAGGAAAATGAAGACGAGATATGAAGAGAACGGAATAAATTTATATACAACGAAAAAACGAATAGACAAGGACAATGACAGAAAAAAAAATTAAGCGATTTATGACAAGAACAATTTTTACTTACAATGCGTTTTCGTACATATACAATTTAC
>NC_142931.1:89702882-89752882 GCF_046866305.1 Octopus bimaculoides | reverse complement strand
AATATTTATTTTGGAAAGTAAGTAGAAAATATTGTTGGCTGCCAACACAAAATGAAGTATTTTGACTAGATAAGGGCGATCTGTTGAAATGTATAATTGATTAAATAGATACCAACTGAGTAACTCGAAATTTTTTTATAATCCTGAGTGTGAATAGTTCATATGACACCATATATCATGTTCTTTTTCGTTATATGCATTTCTGTTTCTTTGTTCTTGTATGAGTATTTTGTACTCTTTTTCTACTAATTTGTAGTTACATTATAATGATTTCAATTGAAACAAAACTCCTTCTTCACTGTGTGTTTGTTATCGTTGTTGTTGTCGTCGTTGTAGTTATTGTTATTGTTGTTGCTGTTGTGGTGGTGGTGGTGGCGGCGGCGGCGGTGATGATGGTAGTTGCCCCTTTGGGAGGTAAATGTTGCAATTTGTGTTGAAGTAACAGAATGTCTTCCATTGTAAAATGATTTGATATTTAAACCTCCTGGAGAGAACTTGAACGAGAGAATTTTTGCCTCAATTAAGTTTGGTATAGTAATTTGCATTTCATTCAGTATATGGTAGAGAACGCTGACCACTAGAAACTTTTGTGTGCCTCGAAAATATTGATAAATGCCATATTTCATTATTTGTAAAGACAGCACTTGAAGCCTCGTTTTCATGTAGTGTGTTTTGGCTAAGTCAAGTTGACATTTCTCTTCAAGCTGCTGTATCCACAAAAGTAGAACTCGTTACTACAGGAGGAACTAACGAAATTCTCGTCAATTTCATAGTGTTACCATTGCTTACCATCTGCTCTTTTTTATAGTGTTACCATCTGCTCTTTATTAATCTACTCTTTCTATTCTGTAGAATTACAATTGTCTTATCTTTTCTCACATCGATTTGATATGATTCGATCTTAAAAAGATTCCTACTTCATCCTGTAAGTATTTCAAATTAAATATATCACTATAACCATTAGTTCTGTCAGGCTAGGTCTTTGGGCCTTAACTTATGCTATATTCTTAAATGGTGTTTGGGATGCTTGGGAAAAAAGAAACGGACCATTTTTTTTTTTGAAAAGAGGAAAAAAACAAAAATGAAATAAAAGTGAAGATATCACGATTAAGAAGTTCGAAACAGTATCAACCAAATCACCTTCTTGCATATTATTTTGAAACTGATATCTATTACCAGAGTAGTAAGTATATCAATATAGCTTTGAGTTTTGTATTTATTTATTTATGGCTTAATTCATTCGTAAATATTCTTTTTAAACGTCTTACTTACATGAACTATAAGTCGCAAATGTTCACATGAATGTTCTGGATTCTAATTCCTTAGTTTCTGCATTTAAAGTGTACAATTCAAATTATGTTTTCGAAAAAAGATCGAGTTGTCTTCGGTATAGTTCTCCTAACCGGAGTTTATTTTTCTGCTTTTGCTAAGCTCTTTTATTGACATCTGATTGTTAACTCTTGTATACTACTGTAACTAAGCTATTCATGAGTAGGAAATAATTTAGAGATTACCTATGACATTTGTGGTTGAAGACGGTTCAATTCCAACTAATTAATTACTAGTTAAAGAAAGGATGGTGGAAATCGAGATGTCTTGAAAACCCCTTTCTATAGAGATTTATGTTGGTTATTACTCTTTCTATTATGTGACATTAGAACTGTCCTTTATTTGTCACACCGTTAATATATTGCTCTTTTATTTATTACTTTATCTTCGATATATGAAAGCGTGCTATAATGTCAAGAGCTGGTTTTTGTTTTTAGTAATCAATTCAGGTCAATCAATTTACTGTGAGAAAAGAAGTAAAAATAATAATGTATACACGATACTTTAGGGAAGAGGAAAATTGTCATACGACATGAAAAACAGATTAGAATTCAATAAAAATATAAAACAAAACAAACGAAGACACCTACACATGACGCAGAATCCCGACATACAGAGGCTGAGAACATGCAAATATCTTGTACACCTTGCTCTCGGAGTAACTTATCTCTCCCCACTGCGACATCCAGGCAAAATGTAAAGGGTAGCTTTCTTATAATTTCTAATAATAAATTTCCTCGTGGGTAAAACCTCCTTCTCCACCTTCACCATTTCAAGAGATACTTGAAGAAATTGATCAGCGCTTAATCGGTGGACGACATAAAGCTTTGTTCTCAATCAGATTCATCTCACGCGCTTCAGTAGTTGTTTCACATTGTTACACTTGTCAACATTACTCGGACACTGAACCAATGCACGAAGAAATATTTTGTCGCTCTCCATGCACCTCGGACAGGCTCAACTGACGGCACTTTAGTGTGCATGATAATCTTGGACCACTGGACCATAAATAGTGCAATCAGCACTTCCAGACAAATGCATTTCTGGAAATTGTCCATAGTACCTGAACCGAAAGTTTTTGTGAATAAGCTACTTAGTCAGTTTCCGATGCCAAACGTCTTTATGAGAACGTGGCAAACTGCCCAACTAGTTGAAGATCGTGAGTACCTGATGGCATTCCAGATGCCAGACGTACACTTGATTCAGATTGTATTTCTATCAGATTGTATTTCCACGCGCTGTAGGGTTAAGGCGCTTCACAAACGGCAATCACACTTGCTCACCATCTAAAAACATTTGCAACTATCGCAGTATATCATTACACGCATGTGAATTATCAACCAGGGAATACCGAGCCCTCGGTGCATACGTTGATGACAGTAGTTAGACCTTCTATCAGGAGAGCCCAACTCCTCCACATGAAATGAAAACTCAGACGTTCCAAATTGGTCAGATGAAACTTAGGGCAAGACTCCACGGTCAGGGGATACTATATAACAGACGAAAGGTAAGCGTTCGCCATCTTTACCTGACATCTCAGAAATGGCATCTTCTTAACCCATTTCTAAGTGAGGTCTTACTTGCAGCCTCGACTCAGATCTTACCCACCGGAATGTCTTGGGCCAAACCAGATTCCAAGCACCTTAACAAACCAGCAGTCATCGACAGACGACACTGCCGCTTGCTGACATGAATTCACCTCTTCAGGTGCCCAACTCGTCCTCTTTAATTTTTACTCCTGTTGCTAGATCATAGTCCTTCATTATAGTGCAGACTACCTTGATTTCTGGTGTGTTCGGCACCCCAATGGTAACGTCTTCTGAGCAGGCCGATACAGCAATCCTGTGTCCCCGCTCGAGTTGTGGCACATGCGTTAAAACATTCAGCTTTTGGAGTTGTAGCTCAAGAGCAAAAGTGTACAGAAGCGATTGACAGACTGAATGTACAATAGAATGCCTGGTAGAGCTCCAACAGAAAGTTTGTCTCTTAGGGACAGCAAAGATTATCAGGAAGGCTCTAAGCACATGAAAGACTGCTGAAACTTGTAGATACATAAGGTTATACGTAGTGACCCGCTACCCATGCAAATTCTACCAGGAATAAGACCAAACCTGAGCCAAACCATAATAATAATAATAATAATAATAATAATAATAATAATAATAATAATAATAATAATAATAATAATAATAATAATAATAATAATAATAATAATAATAATAATAATAATAATAATAATAATAATAATAATAATAATAATAATAATAATAATAATAATAATAATAATAATAATAATAATAATAATGATAATGATAATGATAATAATAATAATAATAATAATAGTAATAATAAAAAAAAATAAAGGCGCATTGCTCAGTGGTTAGAACGTCGGGCTGACAATCAGGAGGTAATGAGTTCGATTTCCGGACCTGGCTGTATTTTTTGTTCTTGAGTAAGACACTTTATTTCACGTTTCTCCAGTTTAGGCAGCTGTAGAAATGAGTTGCGACGTCACTGGTGCCAAGCTGTATCGACCTTTGCCTTTCCCTGGGCGACTACTGGGGTATTGCTGGTCTTCCATAAACAATCATGACCGGACTTTCTAGGTGCAATCCCATGGTAATTCATGACCTAAAGGGGCTTTACTCGTCAATAATATTAATATTTGTTTCTAATTTAGGCACAAGGCCAGTCGTCTTTAAAAGGAAGGAATTAGTCGATTTTATCTACACAGTACTCGACTGGTGCTTTAGTTTATTGAACCTGAAAGGACGAAAGGGAAAGTAGACCGTGGCAAGAGTTGAACCAAGAGCACTGAATTGAAACAAATATTGTAAAGCATTTCATTTGATGAGCTACAAAACGGAAATACCTATCCTTTCTTAGGGGAACAGAAAGGAAGACGTTCTGTTCTGTAAAAGAGAAAGGAAGCAATATAACATTAATAAAAGAGAAGAAATTCTGAAAGAGAAAAACAGGATTAAGCAAATCATAACAGCAATGTCATGCCGCGAGAACTCCTTTTAGAAGAAAAAGGTATAGGAAATAACTAGTAAAATAATTTACAGGAACTTCAAGACAAAGAAAACAACATTAGTGAACATTGCAACATCAATAGAAATTAATAAGTATTGGGAGAAAATGTGGAACGAAAGTATTTAGCACAGTTAAAGACCATAATGAATAAGAAGGAAGGGAGTAAAGAAAACGCAATAATACAGCAAGTATGGCCGATCATAAGTAACGAGGAAGTCAACAACACGATAAAAACTGCAATCTACTGGAAAGCACCTGGAACTGGCAAAGTCCCCAATTTCTGACTAATATATTTCTGATTCTATAGTAACAGGCTTCAATGAATTATTAAGCAGGCCAGAATGGTAGCTTACTTGAGGAGAAAACAATAATGATTCCCAACGATAAGAGCATCAAACTACAGACGAATAACTTGTTTTGCCACCAATATACAAATAGATATTGGAAAGGGATGTAAGGTTGTTTAGAGTAGCTAAGGTGAACCAGGAAATTATAAGACAAAAAGACGTGTAGAAAAAATATTAGATGTGCAACGTGATGCTAGAATAGTAGGGGCACTAAATGCAGAAGCTTTCTCTATAGCACTACAGCAGAGAAAGTCATTATGGCTGTGTTTATGGGTTCTGGTGTGTAAGGTATGCGAAAAGATATGTTTGAGAAGATGGTTTCGACTATTTGAATAGCTGGTCAGATGATTTCGATTATTTGATAAATTTGGTCAGGGGTGAATTACATATTCTGCCAGAGATATCGTAAAAATAGTTCCGACCAATTAGCTCGCTTGTTTTTAAGTTTCATGTTTTTAAGAGGTGATGGATGTGATCCAGATTGGATCTGAGATAATAGATGTTTGTATATAGAAAATAAAATTGTCTGATAGATTAGGGAGACTTCTTTTTATTGATTATTTGATATTGTTTTGGTGGTGAAAGGGTGAGGAGAAACAGTCACTTATGAGTTGTCGTTGAACACCACTTTGATAATCTCTGTAACCCAGCAGGGAATATTGCTGCAAGGTGGGTCTTTCGAAATCCTGTATTCGCCAGGAGTTACAAGTTACAAACTGGGAGCGAAGAAGGTAGACAGTTATTCACCCGCTGATAAGGAAGCCCCTCGAGGCGTTACTCATGGAACGAGGTTCGTGTCTATCTGACGGTGAGCCTCAAACAGCGGTACCGCATAAAGCAAAATACAGTGAAAATGATCGCATCAAGACATCGCGCTACTCAACATAAATTCAATAGATCAACTCATGTAGTACACATTCTGTACAATCACCTCTGAATATTCCACACATACCTAGTACTCAGCTCATGGCATTCATGGCCAACACTATATTGCAACTATATAACAACGCATGCGTAACAAAATCACCATCCAATAAAATAACTCATACAACACATTTTGTACAACAAACAGACGAAACATCAAACCAAAAACATTAAATGAAACCTACATCAATAAAGTATTGACATTTAATCCAACAGCTCCACTATTTAACAATGTATATCAGGAGAAATAAAGGTAAAATTGACCCTGGTGAGGTTTGAACTAAAACCCACTTATCTTATAATGATTTTTACCTGAGTGCCATAATTATGATAATATTAATTTTTACAAAAATTTGTTGGAGGCGGGAGTTGAGTATATCGTTTCCAATATTCGACTATCCCGGAAGGATGAAAGCAAAGATGCCTTCGGCGACGTTTGGACTCAGAGTGTAAAGAATCGCCAGGCTCTTTTTGTTCGCCACACTAACGAATCTGCCAATCAACCGCCGTAGGAAGGGAACATTTGATAATATCAGCTCCGTTATTTGAGTCATGCCCGATTGGATATGAACGCAGACAGTATATAGGAACATCATTAAATTCCGCTAGCTTTTCGGCTGACGCTTTACCGATTTTACCAACAGCGTCTCTACTTAATTAACATTTTGCTATTTCTTATTTGTTGTTTTATTGTTTTTCTTGTTTGTTTTTATTGTTTCTCCTTTTCACCGTATGTTATTGCTGTTGTTTTAAGACTATCTTTATTGCTTTTCTTCTTTTTTTATTTGTATTTGCCACTGGGACGATTGTTTGGTTATTTGTAAAGGTTGTTCTTATTCTAACTGTGATTGTTTTTGTTTCCTCACCAGTTTGTGTTGTCATCGTTGTTACTGTTTCTGCTACCATATTTTGTTGTTATTGTTGTTAAAACCAGTTTGCTTCTTTCACAAAGTTAATCTCAGGATTTAAACACGGAGAGCAAATGACGTGCCGTTTGTTTATTTTCAAGTTTACAGGTCAATTATTTTATCTGATAACATCATTTGTTTTTGTTTGTTTTATTTTACTTCTTTCCCAAAGGAAATTTCAAAAGTAAATTGAAGACAGCGACAGAATGGCAAGGTAAAAAGAATAGATGTAGGAACGTGATGCTTTCTCTTTTTCTTTTCTTTTTTTTTTTTTTTTTTTTGCATACCACTTTCTTAGTAACGATCAGAATCGGAAAGAATGTTAGATATGCAACTGATATCCGTGTAACTACGCTTGGGATTGAACGCCAGCAACTGATATTGACCCAAAATGTTTCTGCAATACATTGATTTATTGTAGACCCCTGAACCCTTGAACTTGTTAGAGACGAGATTAGTCTAAAATGGAGATACTAAAAAAGAAGAGTAAAACCCAAAATAAATAAGTCAACCAACTAAAGTATATAAGGTAACTAATTTGACACACACACTCTCTGTTTATCTCTCGCTCTCTCATACATATATATCTATAAGTGTGTGTGTGTCTGTGTGTGTGTGTGTGTGTGTGTGTGTGTGTGTGACAGAGAGAGAGAAGAGAACGTGGACTTGAACTTGGTTCTTTATTTCATACGCTACATATATTTCAGTATTCGGTAACACGTGATGTCACACTATAGATGCAATCCGTAGATGCAGCATATAAAGGTAGCAGTTGTGGTCGCTGAAAAAATTGGTAGTAGTACCAATAATTGTCGGAGCCCTAGGAACAGTGAGTAAAAATTGTGAGAAGTACATGGAACAAATAGGGGCTGCAATAAGGGTAGAGCACTTGCAGAAAACAGCACTGCTTGGAACGGCTCAAATACTCCGGATGATGCTCGAAAAATAAGGGATGCTACCTTAGATCACTGGTAGTGAACAGCTGACGTAGAAGCGTTAGAAGCTGTGCAAAGACGATATGATGATGATAATAATAATAATAATAATAATAATAATAATAACAATGGTTTCAAATTTTGCCACAAGGCCAGCAATTTTGAGCATAGTCGATTACATTGACCCCAGGGCTTGACTGGTACTTAATTTATCGACCCCAAAAGAATGAAAGGCAAAGTCGACCTCGGCGGAATTTGAACTCAGAACGTAAAGACGGACGAAATGCCGCTAAGCATTTCGCCCGGCGTGGTAACTAACGATTCTGCCAGCTCACTGCTCTAATAATAATAATAATAATAATGATTGCTTCAAATTTTGGCACAAGGCCAGCAATTTTAGAGGAGGAATAAGTCGATTGCATCGACCCCAGTACTCAACAGGTACTTATTTTATCGATTCCGAAAGGATGAAAGACAAAGTCACTCTCGGCGGAATTTGAATTGTAATATTATAACAAAGCAACTAATGAAACACTGCCGTTTTGAGCTTTGACTTAACTTATATTGACTTATCTAGAATGAAACTCAGCTCTACAATATTTTACTTTCCACTAAAAAAAAGTGTTCGGTATTTTATTCAAAATCTTTTGGCCTCACACTGTGTTTTTACTAGAGCGTCTTTCTTAGTTTTCTACCATTTTTTTTTCTTTAATCATAAGAACCAGCCGCATAGCATAGGCTATTCATTATGTCATTTCCATGTTTTTCTTCCAGTTTATAAATGGTAATGTTAAATGCTAAAGTCGAAGTGATTCTGGGACTTGTCTTAAAGACAAGTAATATTTATACACTTCTGAACATAATGCTACGCTGATAACACTGCGTAACGTGATTTTTGTCCTTGGGTAGCAACTGTTATTTCTTATTCACTTACACCTACAAAAGTATGAACGCTGACTAATATTGCCTTCAAACTTTGCTTTTGCTACATTTATTCAAACCCCAACGAATCCCTCTCAACACATGGCTATGATGCTCCCCCACTACTTCTGCTCGTGATCAGAGATGCACATTTTGTCAGCCACTAAGGGACATGCTTAAGTGGTAAAGTCAAGCAACTGACAAGCAAATCTTTAGTATTTATTGAGCAGAATATTTGCTTTAACGATATTTCTACTTCAGCAACTCAGCGCTGAATCTGTCTGAAATGTAATAGAAAATAGGTCAGTTTCAAAACATTGATGTCCAGGACACAAAAGTAAGTCATTACCAACCTACTTCCGGGATATATGGGAAAAGAAAGAAAGAAAGAAAATGCTCGTTCCAAAGAGTTTCTGACACATCACCACAACACTATTTGCACTGGACTGACCGCAAGAAGTGAACAGATCGTTCTCATCCACAGAGAGCCAGTGCGTCAGGTTGTCTAATCATAGCGGCTCTTTATCCATCCCTACATTAGTACGTGATATTGTTTTTGCGCATATATTTCACTTAGGCATTGCGAGACTAATAACTTGGTGTAGAACTCAATATGCATATGCTTCACAACAAAGCGTTAGTCGAGTACCGAGCGGTTATAAGAAAATGAGATGACAAAAGAATAAACGATTATCTTTTGAACTTCATGAGCTTACAGTTATTTCTCCTACAAGATGCAGTGGACTCACAGTTGAGTGTTACTCAGGAACTCAACTATGAGCCCACTGCATCTTATAGCAGAAACAACTAATGAAGTTCCTAAGGTAACCGCTTATTAATTTGTCATCTCATTTTGTTGTTGTTGTTGTTGTTGTTGTTGTTGTTCTTGTTCTTCTTCTTCTTCTTCTTCTTCTTCTTCTTCTTCTTCTTCTTCTTCTTCTTACATACTTGCTGCCGATTGAATCTGCTCTTGCGCGGAGGATTTGATAAATTATAATATATAAGGATAAGACACGTATTAATAGGTCGCTGATTTATATGTTAATGTTTTGGCGTATCCACTGATGAGAACTTCGCCTTGCAAATTATTTTATTTGCTAATTAAAGTTCGAATCCTGAGGTCCCGCTGTAAAACATGGTAAATGTTTTATTTTTCATTCCCTTCGAAATTGCTCTTATCTGTGGTTTGGACTTTTTGACTGTTCTTTCTAGTATGTTAGGCAACCTGTTAAGGCTCACCTCTTTTGTGTTTAAATGTACACTAATTTATATATATATATATATATATATATATATATGTATATACACGCACGCACATATCCATTGAATACAAAAGAAGCAATATTAGGTTAAAATGACTATCTACGTATCGTACTTAATATATGAATACATCATTGAAAGGCAAAGTTACTGCGGTATTCGTCCAGAGATAACATCTCTTATGGAGGTGCTATGTTTAAAAGCAGAATATATATCGGGTGAAAACGAAATGCAAGAACGCCAGATGTACTTCGGCCTCGTTAGGCCTTGTCAATGGCGCGCATTCCCAACCATCCGCATGCTTAGATGAATGAAAAACATTCACCGGTATTACTGATAGCCACCTAGCTGAATAAAGATTTATTAAATGCAATAGAAGCAATACTAAGACAAAATAATCCTCTGTGTATCATATTTAATGTAAATATTTCGTTAAAAGACAAATTTATTGCGATATTTGTCCGCAAATAACAATTCCAGTGAATGTCTTTTATTGCTTCCCTAGATATCGGAGGGAAGAAACCTTAGCTAAGCATGCGGCTGGCTGTGAGTGCACGCTATTCGTACATTTTGTGCTTTTAACCCCAACGCGTCTATGAGAGATGTTACCTCCGGATGAATACTGCAATAAAATTGCCTTTCAATGATGTATTTACACTAAGTATGTTATACAGACGGATATATATATGCACTCTATCATTCCGACTCTCTTGCTATTTCTGAGAAAAAATACAGATATACACCCACCCACACACACACACATACATATTTGTGTGTGTGTATGTGTGTGTATGTATGTGTGTGTGTGTGTGTGTGTGTGTGTGTGTGTGTGTGTGTGTGTGTGTGTGGTCAAATGTCAGCCAAATATTCTTCAAATTACACTGTATCGTCTCGAAGGAGTGACTATATACAATATAGCAATACATATTTATATGTAACTTGGCGGACGTGTCGCAGAATCACCACACCCATAATTCATTTATTTACTTTTTCAACGCATTTTTTCAAATTCCTGCATTTTCAACAATGGGCATATATAGGAACACAGCTGTTTCAAAAAGTTTGGGATGAAGGATGCAATAGTGAAAGTTTACAATGTGTTAATGCAGTATTTCACGTAGGAAAGACGGCTTCCGTCCCTTTGAGACCTGTGATGTGTGGAAAGGGATCAGACGCACTATCCATGCTTTTTTTTAAAAATTAAGATGAGTTTAAACTCGTCCAACACTATGGCAAAAATGATGGGTTATATTGGATGCAAATTCTGTTTTGCCTTCTCATTATTAAAGAAGTAGAGTAAGGCGGCGAGCTGGTAGAATCGTAAGCATACAGGACAAACTGGTTAACGGTATTTCTTCCGTTTTACGTTCTGAGTTCAAATTCCGCCGAGGTCGACTTTGCCTTTCATCCTTTCGGTTCGATAAAATAAGTATTAGTTGAGCTCTGGGATCGATGTAATAGATATTCCCCACCTCTCCAAGTTGCAGGCTTTGTGCCAAAGTTAGAAAGAAAAAGCTGTTAAAGAGGTAGAGTGGTCGAAAAACTTCCCACATTTTTTTAGTGGTGCTGGTGAAGAACTGGTATGTGTAAGTTCATCATCATACAGATTCCAGTCGTTGGAGTGTCACACTAGACGCCTTTGTTTGTCAGCCGTCGTCACTGGTCGCTCTTCTCTGCCACGTATAGCAGGTTCGCTATATTGTGACCTATCCAGTTCTTGATGTTGTCAAACCAGGATTTTCTGTCTGTCTGTCTTTCGCCCTCCCTCAACTGTGTCCTGAAGAATGTTTTTGGACAGAGAGTTGTGGCGGGATGCATGACCGTACCATGTAGGCTTTCGCCTATTTACCTATGAAAGGAGTGGTTCCTGTCTACCAGAATATTTGTTAACTTGCTGCCTGACAAAACTGTTTTGTACTCTGTAGCAGCCTTCTGAAGCACTCGTGCTCAAATGCCTGGATTCTTCGCTCCATGTTGGCTGTGAGAGTCCAGCTCTCACATTCATACAGATGTATCGAAGCCACCAGAGGCTTGTACATTCTGAGACTTATTGGAAAACTAATGGAATTGCTTTTCAATATGGTGTTCAGCTTAGTCACAGCACAATAGGCACACAGTCAAGATTAGGAAAAATGAAATTTTGAATTTTTGCTTTAGAATCGTAATCTCCGTATTTTTGAAAACGGATCAAGAGATTTAGCAAAAGTTATATATATAGTGGGTGAGGAATTAAAATTTCGAAAAGCTGTATTTGCAAAATCCTAAACTGTGTTGTTGATCACGTACGAATCCGAAGAAACGAATAAAATTTATGGGTGCGGTGACTGACTCTATGACACGTCCGCCTATATATATATGTGTGTGTATGTATGTATGTATGCACATACACACACACACACACACACGCATGAACGCGCGCGCGCGCGCACACACACGCACATAAAAGAAGTAAAGGGAGTTAATAAATCAAGCATCTATAAAGCTCTCAATGTTAAACGAATTTAGTTAACGATATCCAACCAACAATGAGATACCAATGAATGCAAGTAGAATAAACATCCAAAATAATTCTTTATGTATGACAAGTAAATTCAAATAGCATTTGAAAGAATTTTAAGAAATTTGGAGTGTAAGACAAGAACAAGAATGGACAAAATCACATCTTTAATTGGTGATTGCACCATACATTACCGACGATCGTCTCTATTGTGGCAGCATATTTGGATATAGAGAAAAAGTATAGAATACCAGTCAAATTAATATATCCGAAAATATGTGCTAACACACACACTCACACACTTACACACGCATATATATTATGCAGTAAATGCGCGCGTGTATGTGCTTCGCATGCAAGACCACATACATACATGAATTGATATACACTCAATTCGGAAATCCAAAAAAGACTCAAACACGGAAGCACACACTTAAAGAGGCTCTTACAGACAGGCAAAGATGCGCGCGCGCGAACGTACCTATATATATATATTCCCACACACCCATCCATTTACAAACACCATTTTATCGTAAGTCATAAACACATATACACAAACGCCCCACCCCACATAAACACAGAGACAGGTCCTCACTGGTATTGCTGAAGTACAGAAATATATACGTAGACAGATATACAGACATACACAGTATGTATAGCTATCTATTTACTCATTTGAAAAGCTGCGTGATTATTTCCACATCCGTTAGTTTGGGCTGTCAACGAAAATACACAAAGCATTCAACGACACACACAAACCGAGTTTAATACGGTATATGTATGTAATAAACTCTAAATGCATACGTGATGTATAAACACACACATATATATATGCATGTATGCATTTCAATGTATGTTTATATATATATATATATGTGTGTGTGTGTGTGTGTGTGTGTGTGTGTGTGTACAGATACATACACAGAGATGCATGCTTACATTCAGAAATCTACGCGTGTGAGTATTTGTTCAATTATCTATCTATGTTTCTGGTGGCGGCGGCGGTGGCGGTAGTGGTGGTGATGGCGGTGGTGGTGATGGCGGTGGTTTATGTTTGCGAAATGTGTCCTTGTTTGAGCATGACCACCAGCTGGTCACACCTGCTTTCTAATTCTATGTTGTTTTGTTCTACAGTGGCAATGAATAGTGAAGTGACTGTCCACAGAATGAAGCGAGCGGTGGTGTGAAGGTAGTGATGAAATGTGGTAGTGGTGGTAGTGGTGGTGGTAGTGTCGGTAGTGTCAGTGTTGGTGGTAGTGCTGGTGCTTGGTGGTGGTGGTGGTGGTGGTGATAGTAATGGTGGTGGTGGTGGTGGTAGAAGGTCGCTACCGCCACCACCTTACAAGGACGACGGCGTGATGAAATGTTGCCTAACTGGAAATCTACCTCCGCCCACGGGGGCAAGCAATCACCACGCCCTTTTATTATTACACTGTAATTATAGACAGCGGGAGGAAACTCTCGCCCTGAACATCCTTTCTAGAAAGCTACTTCGTGTGTGTGTGTACGTGCGCGTGCGCGCGTGCGCGTGCGTGTGTATGTGCGCGTGCGCGTGTGTGAGTATTGTGTGTGTGTAAGTATTGTGTGTGTGTGTGTTGTATGTGTGTGTTGTCTGGTTTACACAGAGAATGATATTAACCTTCTGCTTTCATGTTGTCATCATAGGAAGCAACACCTTTCAACACCCCTGGTACCTCTGTTTCTTCCTACTTGCTCACCATGCCGGCACCACCACTAACCCACCACCACCAACAACAACAACAACAACAACAACACTACCAGAGCAAATTACTAATTTTATTACGAGACAAGTATATATCTTTATGTCTGGTCTCTCGATCTGCTAGAAATAACGTTCAGTTTTCTTCATGTCACACTGTATTGTTTTCAGAAAGGAAGGACGCATTGTTTGATAAAGTCCCTATGTATACAATATACGGGATGGTCACGGATGGTACAGTTTTGTTCATAAATCTGCTCAATCGAGGCTAAGCTGTGACTAAAAATCAAACAAAATATTTTGCATGAGCATCATCACATTAATCTCTCTACTTCATCCCCACCACCATCATCACTATCACCACACCACCACCTCTACCACCACCGACATCATCAACCACTACCTCCATCACTACCACAACCATTTCTGCCAATCACAGCACGCCAACCGTTACTACATCAGCCTTTGCTTCTTGCACCTGATGGGCTGGTTAGAATGGTTATGGAGTTCAAGTGGTGATCTACGTGTTTTTGGATGTCGAAGATGCAATTTCAGACATCTTCGCTGTATGCACAATGTATATCATCTACGAAGACATGCTTTACTGGACAGCATAAGAATGCTCTCAATGGTTTTATCGCACCGGGAGAAATGCTTAGCGACATTTCGTCCGTCTCTACATTCTCAGTTAAAATTTCGCCGAGGTCGACTTTGCCTTTTATCATTTCAGAATCAATAAAATAAGTACCAGCTGAACGTTGAGGTCGATGAAATCGACTTACTCCCTCCCGCGAAACTGCTGGCCTTGTGCCAAAATTTGAAACTAATATCTAAAATTGGCTTAAGGTGTCGAGCTAGAAAGTCGTTACCACGGCAGGAAAAATGCTTAGCAGTATTTCGTCCTTCCTTACGTTCTGAGTTCAAATCCTGCAGAAGTTGGCTTTGCTTTCCATCCTTTTAAGTCGGTAAAATAAGTAACAGTTGATTATTGGGGTCGATGTAATCGACAAGACCCCTCCCTCAAACTTGCTGGCCTTGTGCCAAAATTTGAAATCAAAATTTAAAACTGGAATTAACAAGCATTTTAAGAAGTTAGTCAAAAAGAAGATGCAAAGCAGGAAAAAATTTCTCAAAATGGTACAAAGTAAATTTACCTGTAGTAATTTCAGCAGAAAATAAAATGACTGTTCAAAGAAGGATCATTTGACATTAAGAATCAAGTTGTGCAGGAAATCAAATCTGTAGCTTTATTTTCCTTTCAGCTTGATGACTTTACTGATGCAACGTTGTGTTCCTAGTTGCTGATGTTTGTAAGATATATTTATATATACACTTACATTCACTTAAAGAGGAATTTCTCTTTTGTTCTCTTGAGACAATTCTTAAGGCTTCAGATATTTTGCTGGATATTTTGGAAAAAAATTTTTACTTGCATAAAATCAGAAAACCTGTTATAGAGTGATGTCTGTTGATGCTGTACAGATGGAGGACTAACAGTGTTGGAAGTAAAATCCGGATTTCAAGTTTGTATGAAAAGCGAGTCCCGTAAACGAAAAATGTATGTACATCGCACGATCCATTATCAGTGAATACAGCCCCAAAAACACTTCTACTTGTGGATTTTGAAAAACGAAGAGTTCTCAGCCACAACTTCTCAAGTAGCTATGTATTAAAATGGGCAAGTTAACATTTGGTTCTTTTCCAATTCGATGGCTTTCAAAAGAAAATGTAAGTGAGCAAACATTTGAGTTTAGAGATGAACACATATTAAGTTTGAAGCTCAGGGTAAGATGGAATTTTTTCTGAGTGAGGCAGATGTGAATTATGCATCTTACCTAACTGGTTGATATTTTTGTATGTTGAATCTTCAGACGAAACGAAGGACTACAAACACTATAAAAATTCATCAGTTCTTTGAAAGATTTCATGAGCAAACTGAAAAATTAAAAGAGAAAACACATGAAATTTTCCATTTTATGATGGCACTAAAAAAAAAAAAAATGAACCCATTCGATATTTTGCTGAATTCGGTGACGCGGAACTGGATTTAGTGCGGAATTCATTTAAATTGTCAGTCGAAAAAAAATTCATCATGATTGTCAAAATAACGAAATTTTCAAGCTGCAAAGTGATACCAGAGTAAAAGACAAGTTCGATGAGTGACCTTGTCTTTTACTTTTATTGACTTTGTGCCAAAATACTGTCAATCTTAATCAACTTTCTTGAACTATAATTTTTTATGTATCTGCAAAGCATTAGACTCTTAATCCCAAACTTTACTGTTTTCGTCGTGTAATATGGGTCGTTTAGCTTTCTAATAAGCGAGAATTTATCAGAAGGCCTCCAGGAAATTTGTCAGAAGGCCTCCTTTCAAATTTCTGCTATTAAATAGTTTTCTTGCGAGAAAATTTCAAATGTATGGACCCACCAATGAAGTTCGTATTTTCAAAAGAAGATTTGTCATTATTGTTTTACCAGGAATAATACCTAGTTTATTTCATTCACTTGCAGAATTTATAATGATAGGCGTTGGTAATAGAAAAAATAATTACAAGACAACTAACATGGAATCAAATGTTCCGAACCTTCCCCTATGAGAAAGTTTTCCTGAGGCCTGTCCGCATTTCAGTTACCTGACCATCCTTAGAAGACTTCGTTTTACGTCTAATAATTTTTTCATAATACAAGTTCAAATACCGATACAGTCAGGTTATGTAAATCACTAATGCACCAAGAATATTTATTTCTCATACTAAGCTATACTATGGAATATACTCTGGAGTTTCTCCGTGTGCTTTGAGTAGTCACTGCATCCTCATATTAACTTATTCATTAAATTTACTAGCTGCATGAAACAGTCGTAAACGTCTGTTATGCGTGTTCTACAACGTCACCGATGACAGTAAATGAAGGATCAGATAGACGACTCCGTTTCTCGTTTATCATACCTTCATCAAAGTTGGCAGAAATAGATCTACTTGATTTAGTTATAAGCGTAACAACTGTAGCTTTAAATAAAATTCCACAGCGACAGCTTTACTGAAACAGTAGGTGATTCGATTGCTGATGAATGTACAATAAATCGGAAACGGCACCATCCAAGTGATTTCCTTTTTACTGTTCATGATGAGGATGTATAATAGATTATAACAGACGTTTACCACTCATTTAACGAATTAATAAATTTACGAAAGCGGTGACTGCTCAAGCCTATGAAAATATTCCGCAGTAAAGTTTAGTATGGTGTTTAGTACATGATGGTTGCCGGTGGTAAACGTCGGGGATTATTTAGAAGCTTTAGATAGATTACATCTGCATCAGCGAAAGAAATCGCCGAGCTGATGATTTTCACGCGTCTTAAATATGTCCTTTCAGCCAAGCACTGAAAGTTATCGAAATGTTCACGAATTAGACAGGTCAACTTTTCAATCGACAGATCAGTATGTAATGGCTAGATAGGTTAGCGCAATTGTTCTCAACCAGGGTTCATATGGTCCTTGGAGTCCATATAAAATTTTGTTTTTAAAATTTATCAGCAATAAATTGGTTATATACTTCTGCAATATACAAAATATTTTAACAATTTTTATAATACAATTCCTAATAATATTCTATTACAAAAATATGATATGATTTTTTAAAAACATCGAATGGCTAGGGGAGTTCATTCGAGTAAAATAGGAATTAAAGGGGTCTCTACAGGTGAAAAATGGTTGAGAAACACGAGGTTAGCTGATCATTATTTTTTTAGGCAGGCATAACTCCTGGTGGTAGAGCAACAAACGTGATAGTTATGCCTTTCCCCAAAGCATTTACAAATAAAATGTTATGCTTCTAAAGAAGAAACGAAACTAGATAGACGAGCATTTATCTCTATTGTATACGAATCGCTTTTGTGTGTAATACATTAGTCTAGGTCAACCGTTTATCTAGCAACCCCCTTCAGTTTGCGAGAAATAGATCGAAAACCAAGCACATGAAAATCCCTTATTTAGTGTACGGAAATTATACAATCTCAATTAAATAAACAAATATGGCGTCTCTTTTTATATTTGCTCGTCAAAGCGAAAATAAAACACAATAGATCTTATGAATTGAAAAATATATTAGCTCACACGAGACCTTAGTGAATGGTGCAACAACTTCCATGACCGACCAATTATTTTCTTCATCTAACATAATTTCACAGTCAAAACAGCTTGCTCTAGACTTCTTTCCTTGTTAGTTTTCAGTGTTCATTGGTGTACTATGAATACTATGGGTACAGAACTTCAGAATAAAGATTAACATTATTTTATAAAATCTATAGCCCATAATCAAATAACAGTAGATTATTTTATTTATAGTACAGAAAATGCAAAGTACAAGCAGCGAATAAGTTGACAGACGACTCTATCTATCTATCTATCTATCTATCTATCTATCTATCTATCTATCTATCTATTTATCTATCTATCTATCTATCTGTTTATACACTATATGTCTGTCGTTTTAAAGAGGGATTAAATACGCAAATAAGCATATTAACAATTTTCTCATTCTCTCCTACTTCGAGTGTTTGTGTGTGTGAATGTATGTGTGTGCGTGTGTGTATGTGTGTGTAGCTATCTGTGTATATATGTATATATGTGTGTGTATATAAGGTATATCGTTTAAGTATTTGGCTTATTTTCCTCACTTCATATATGTATATGTATGTGAACATAATATTACATACTTAACGTTCGTCCGTTGTTTAAATGCCTGGAGCTGCGGTTTTTCGTCCGGGAAAGATACTTCGAAAGACGTATAATATTAAAAAATACATAATACATAATATATATATATATATATATATATATATGTGTGTGTGTGTGTGTGTGTGTGTGTGTGTGTGTGTGTGTGTGTGTGTGTGTGTGTGTGTGTGTGTGTGTAATGTAAATGTGAATACCCGTCAGAGTGTAAGTATCTTGAGAGAAAAGCTGAACATTAGAAGCATCAGATGTGGTGTGCAAGAGAGACGATTGCGCTGGTATGGACATGTGGTGAGAATGGATGAGGATAGCTGCCTGAAAAAGTGCCACACCCTAACAGTTGAGGGAACCCGTGGAAGAGGTAGGCCCAGGAAGACCTGGGCTGAGGTGGTGAGGCAAGACCTTCGTACATTGGGCCTCACCGAGACGATGACTACTGACCGAGACCTTTGGAAGTGTGCTGTGCGTGAGAAGACCCGGCAAGCCAAGTAAGATCGTTGCCAGTGCCCCTGGACTGGCTCTTGTGCGGGTGGCACATAAGATGCACCATTTTGAGCGTGGCCGTTGCCAGTACCGCCTGACTGACTCCCGTAGGATTTTCGAGCGAGATCGTTGCCAGTGCCCCTGGACTGGCTTGTGCGGGTGGCACATAAAAGACACCATTTCGAGCGTGGCTGTTGCCAGTATCGCCTGACTGGCCTTCGTGCAGGTGACACGTAAAAGCACCTACTACACTCTCTGGGTGGTTGGCGTTAGGAAGGGCATCCAGCTGTAGAAACTCTGCCAAATTTAGATTGGAGCCTGGTGTTGCCATCCGGTTTCACCAGTCCTCAGTCAAATCGTCCAACCCATGCTAGCATGGAAAGCGGACGTTAAACGATGATGATGTTGATGATGATGATGATATAGGGCTAGCCAAAAATCACCCGACAGTAAATCAAAATTTCATAAATATTATCTGTAATTCTGTATCGACTCGAATGGAAAAATGTGTCGCTCAAGAAGGACTTTAGTCTGAACAATGTTCATGATGTTTCATATATAGATTCTTTTATTAAATTCATTCAGTTGTTAAACATAAATAAATCTTGGGATTTAATGTCAGGTGACTTTTGCCCAATCCTGTATATATATATATATATATACTAGCAGAAATACCCGGCTTTGCCCGGGTTAAAGAGAATAATGAAATCTAAAAACGCCGTCTAGACTACGCAACTCTCAACTGTTAGTAGCTATGATACCATATTTCTACATTAATAACTCTCCAATCCATGCCAGCATGGAACATAGACATTAAGTGGAATGCCAGTCTCTCATCTAGGAGGGCCTTGAAATCAATGTTACCAACTGGGGACTATGTGTGTCGTAGTGATAATAAAAAGACCCAAAGGAGGTCTGCAACGAAATAATTTTACTCAACACTTTGCAAGTGAATCAGTGGAGGCAAAGATGCGTCTCATTTACTTGACAATTTATGCACCACATTGCAGAAATCACAATGAAAGTATATCTGAAAGGGTAGTCTTACACTGTTGTACCGTTGAATTACAAATAATGCTCATCTGTTATGTTCGGGTTAAAATTTCATCAACATCAAAAATATATGAATTTTCATGGGAGTTATGGCCGTTATACATAGAATATAATTTCCAAATTTCATAAAGATCCATTCAGTACTTTTGACGTAGTTTTGGATAAGAAAACAAATGACTAATGTGTGTGTTTGTGTACATGTGTTTGTGTGTGATGGGTGTATATATGTATAGATATCTGTATGCATGTATATATATGTATATATATTTGTACATATTACATGTACATCTATATATATATATATATACATCTACACATGTGTATGCATATACATGTATGCCTATAGATCTATATCTATATATATATATCTATGCATATACGTGTACATATACATCTCTTTCTCTCTCTTTCTCTCTTTCTCTCTTTTTCTCTCTCTGAAAGTATCTGTCATTACAGTATCGAAATGTGATTGTTTCAGTTAGTGGAATAACGTGTACATATACATCTATATGTATACATATACATCTCTCTTTCTCTCTTTCTCTCTTTCTCTCTTTCTCTCTCTCTCTCTCTCTGAAAGTATCTGTCATTACAGTATCGAAATGTGATTGTTTCAGTTAGTAGAATAGTTTCATTTTTAAAGTGAAAGTATTTGACATGAGTGTTTTTGTTTCACTTTTGACACGTAATACTTAAATAGTGGAGGAAATATTATGTTGCTGTGGGCTCGAACTCTGCAAGAAGTTAAAATGTTTTTTTGACTAAAACACAACTGGAACCCTAAGTAAGGCATCTGTAAAATTTGAATGAAATTGGTTGTGTAGTTCT
Organism: Octopus bimaculoides; assembly: GCF_046866305.1. Taxonomy (NCBI): domain Eukaryota; kingdom Metazoa; phylum Mollusca; class Cephalopoda; order Octopoda; family Octopodidae; genus Octopus; species Octopus bimaculoides. The sequence continues at coordinate 89,731,908 of NC_142931.1, read as the reverse complement.
CGAGTTTTAGGAATTCACACAGACAGACAGACAGACAGACAGACAGACAGACAGACAGACAGACAGACACACATTCTCATTTTTATATATATAGATATGTTAAAATATACGCACAAACATACACACAACTCCAACACAGCCACGCACACACACACGCATATTCTTTTATTTTTAACCGCCAAGGTTTTCAGTCAGGTACATACTTTATCAACATGTATTTATCTTCCCGCCGGGTCATATTTATGATGTACAGGGACGCAACCGGACACAGTTAAATAAGCACAGACAAGAACATGAACATATATTCTATACACTAAGGTTATAGAATCAATCGCTTGAAATTTTATGGTCAAAAAGTATTCTATCAACAGATGACTAGTTTTACTGATTTCAAATGATGGAGAAATTGATGTTGTAGTATTCTTGCAATTTTCAAAATTATTAACACTAGGGTAAGTGATACTGTAACGAGCAGAAAATAAACCCGGTTGCAAACTTGGTTCACCAGAATTTATTAACATTAGACTACATAACTCTTGTCACCGACAAACACCCATTCAACATGTGTGGCTGTGTAGAGACAGAGGCATGGCTGTGTGGTTAGCAGTTTGTGCTCCGACCATATAGTTTCGGGTTCAGTCCCACTGTGTGGTACCATGGGCTAGTGTCTTTTAATATAGCCATGGGCCGACCAAAGCCTTGTGAGAGGATATGGCAGAGAGAAACTGAAAGAAGCCCGTTGTATATATTATATATATGTGCGCGCGCGCGTGTGCCACACCTTTTGACAACAGGTGTTGGTTTGTTTACGTCCCCGAAACTTAGCAGTTTTGCAACTAGTAGCCTTTTTAAAGTACCAGACTTTAACATTAATAAGTGCTGGGATCGATTTTTTTCGGCTAAAGCCCCTCAGAGTAGTGCCCCAGCATGGCCGTAGTCCAATGACTGAAGCCAGTCAAAGGTATGCATAAAGGTAGATAAATGAGCATGGTGCCTGCTCATTTCGTTAATCTATGTAGCTATCATCTTTATTTAATAACATCAGCTTAGGAAAGAGCCCATCGAAGTCCTCATTACTACCACTTCATCTAAATTCCACCGGTACAAGCAAGTGCGTTCTTGCTTTGCTATGTTCTATGTAGCCTTTCTTTTCTAGTTAATCCCTTTACCTTAAGTTACTCGGTAACTTGTACGCCAATTGACTTTTTTCTTTTCATTTATGGTTTCGTTCTCTTGACACTAGGCTAGTTGTTTCATTTCGACAATAAAAAGGATATGTGAGTGCGGCAATTTCGAAAAATACTAGTTTAACCACTTCATGGAGAACGCATTGTCAAATCATTATTATTTACCCTTGGAATGTCACAATCCGTCTTCCTTATAGCATTAAAAAAATTATTATCATTATTATTATTATTATTATTATTATTATTATTATTATTATTATTATTATTATTCTTAAGGCGACAATCTGGCAGAAAGGTTAATACGCTGGGCAAAACACTTAGTTCTGAGTTCAAATTCTGCGGAAGTCCAGTTGCCTTTCATCCTTTAGGGATCCATAATATAAGTACCAGTTGAGCACTGGAGTCGTTGTCATCGACTTACCCCTTCACCTGAAATTGCTGGTCTTTTACCAAAATTTGAAACCATTATTGTTATTGTTGTTATTTGTGTCTGACATGAAAAGATGTGACTTATCTATCGTGCCGCAGGTTTTTGGAATTTGAACAAATCGTAGCTGAAAAAACCCCCAAAAAACAAAACAAACAAAGATTCTATTTTAATTATTTCGCAGAGTAAACTCCGTTCTGGGACGTTTCTGGACAATTTCTCTGTACTGGGAAAGTAATAAAGCCCATCATTTACTAGCTGAATGACCCGGCGTTGTCCTGGTTACTGCTGTTCTTATTCAGATTAGTATACAATAAATACAAAGATATATTCTCTTAATTATTTCAAAATATCTATATTTTATCTTAAAATATTCAAATTGTAATCATAATAGAATTTCGAACAGAAAATCTGTCGATGTTGAAGCACCTCAGGGTAAACAATATTCATTGTGTAATTTTTTTTTTTTTTTGGTATCGAAACGAATAAATTGTCGCTGCTTCCAAGTCGCAAGCAAGCAACATAGAGTTGGCTGTGGGAGAAGCATGTAGCAGCGAGATCAAGTGCAGCTACCTTGAGGGATTGACCCTGAGATTTATTAATTGAAATGCCAAAACTTAGTTTAACTGGAAACTGAAGCGTCTTAAATTCAAATGGAACATCTGTAGGTATGAGAGGAATTTTTGGAATAAAGACATTTTCTCCTTTGTTACTACCTATTATGATTGTTGCCTGTAGCACATAAGGCTTCATGGAAGTAACAATTAAGCGAGTTCCATTACACAGGTGAGATGGGTCAAAATTCCTAAGCAACATAATGGGAGTACAAAGTCTTAGTGTCAAGTTATGCGATGGCATCCCAGCGGGTTTAAGTGTGAAATTCAACAAGATATTGAACAACAAAAAATCTAACAAGATATTGAACAACTTGATCTTGATCGACTGTTGTCAATTGATCGAAAAGTCATTTCTGATGTATTTGTTAAATTTTGAAGAAGTTCATGATTGAGTTTATCAACCATTTCATTAGTTGGAGCCAGTATAGCTCTTTCACATAGCCAGCTTACATCAGTGTAATTGACAGATAAATTAGGAAATACATTATCCATAAGATCCCTAAGAGAAAGAATCATTTGATCGCATATAATTTCATGTAGCTGAAGTCTTGAGATGAATGTTAATATCCCATTACCAATCTTAAGAAACTCATATGATCACCTTGTAGAAGTACTCTCATGTTGCTTGTAAGATGAACTTTTTTCACGTCTCCAAAGGTTCGATTTTTTTTTAAAGCATGCATTGACCTCATCAGTTTTTGATCCTTTGGGGATAAATGGCAACGTTTGACGAAAATCTCCTGCAAGAACAGTTACACCTTCCATCAGCGTGCTATTGTTTTTTAGTCTTGGAGGGTACGGTCAAGTACCTCTAGAGCTCCACGATGTGACATTGTGTACTCATCCCAAACAATGAGGCAAGTTTGTGGGAGAACTGCAGAATTTTTGGAAATGTTGCACACTTGAAATTCTTTCATTGTAAGGTTTAGAGGGAGCTTAAACATAGAATGAGCAGTTCTTTCACCATCGAGGAGGGTAGCTGCAATACCAGAAGATGCAACACTGGAAGAAGGTTAGATTTCCTCCCATTTAGGATTGCAGGTTAAAGTGATAAAACGATCTGGCTTTCTTGATTGTTCATTCGCGCATATATCGAGGACCACATGTGAATTATATGATGGGGGATTATAAGTTGCTTAATGTTTTGAATATCACCATCTGTCCTCAGAGCATCTTGGAAATGAACATAATTTTTAGCCCTTAACTTTTTTGATTCTTACGAATGTAGAAGAGACGCTCACTCACAACTTTAGCATATGTCAACCAGGTATTGTTGAAATAGATCACGATACATGTATAATTGATTTGATTGTTTTGTTCTTAACATCAGTTGGTAAGAATAGAAGTCATTTGACGACACTTTTTTGTAATTGGCTCTCACGTTGCAGGTTCAATCTGTTGAATATTAAAATGATACCCATCTTGTCCATTCCACAAAATAAGAGGGTACTGGAGAGCGTCATAAGAGGGATGAGCCTCTGAAACACATTTAAAGTTGTTATCTTCAGCACGAATGAGAATATCACGATTTTCATGAGGATCACCTACCGTAAGGATGGCTACATCATCAGATGTGGGCTCATTAAAACGACGTAAAATTTCTTTCACTATAGTTTACTATAGACGTAACGAACACAGAAACACACACACACACTTACAGACACATACACACTCATACACACACACACACACACACACACACACACACATATATATATATATATATATATGTATGTGTAGATGTGTGTGTATTTAATTGTCTGAGGCGTAACGTATAAAAATTATCACACATACAGTCGCACACACGTGCAGTTGCACACAGATACAGTCTGACATACACTCACATACTTATACTAAGACAGACATAGTGAGACATACATTCACGCACATCTCAGGCGTATCTCAGTCCCTCTGTGTGTGGCTCTTTCTCTTTAGATGCGTGTGTTAGTGTGTGTGTATGTGCATGTGTGTGTGTATCAGTCCTCGCAAAAATGTATGTATATTCACACACACATATACTGTCACATACACTCGCACACACATACTTCCAAGTAATCGGTCTATAATGTACGTAACGAACGCACAAACAAACACACACTCACAGACACATACACACTCATATGGAAAATGTGACATCGTCGTCGTGGTATGAAATATCACTTACGATAGCTGACTTATAAAAAGATTATGATGTTAAATTTTTTGTAATACAAATATGTAAATGAAAATGAAATTCATTTCGTAGCCGAAAGATTACTGAATCTTTTGATACCTCATTCATCACATACATATACTAAGACAGACACGGAGAGACATACATTCACGCACACCTCAGGCGTATCTCTGTCCCCCTGTGTGTGTGTGTGTCTCTCTCTCTCTCTCTCTCTCTCTCTCTCTCTCTCTCTCGCTTTAGATGTGTATGTGTGAGTGTGTGTGTGTGTGTGTGTGTGTGTGTGTATGTGTGTGTGTGTGTGTCAGTTGTCACAAAAATGTATGTATATTGACACACACATCGTCACATACGCTCACGCACATATACTTCTCGGTCATCGGACTAAAGTACGTAAAGAACACACAAACACGCACACTCACAGACACTTACACACTCATATAGAACGTTTCATTGTCGTCGTCGTCGTCATCGTCGTAATCGTGCGTGGTATAAAATGTCGTTTACAATAGTTAACTTATAGAAAAATTATAATGTTAAATGTTTGTAATGCAAATATGTAAATGAAAATAAAGTTTATTTGATAGCCGAAAGATTACTGAATCATTTGATACCCCATACGTCAAAATCGGCAACTAAGTTTTCAAATGCATAAAGAATACAGACACGTACACACACACTCTCTCTTTCTCTCTCTCTCTCTCTCTCTCTCTCTCTCTCTCTCTGCTTTATATATTAAGATTTCGAATGCATAAGGAACATACGCACACACACATACACACACAAACTCTGCTTTATATATTAAGATAACATTTTAAACATTCATTCACTGTGGGTGCATTCAATTTAAGATGACACATATTAACTGGAAAGAGACCTATCCTCAATAATTCAACAGAAAGCAAATAAATAAAGAAATATACTGACAATGAATATATAATAAAAACTGAGCATAAATATTATGGGAAGGAGCACCCCCGCTGTCGAGGAAGGAGATATTGATATTTTTCTGTATTTATTAAAACTAGTAAGGACAGGTATAGTAACAGTTAAATAACAACAATGAAACACACTCCCACACACTGAAATACATATTTTGCTGAGTACGAATGTTAATGGAAATAGCGGTAGTTTTACTGACAACACTTCTGGATAGAACCCAGTCAGAGAAAGAAGCGTGGCAACAGCGTGTCACAGAGGTGCGCGCTTCTTTGCCTGAGGATTTTTACCCAAGAATGGACAATGAAAAAATTGACATACTTATGTCTCGTGAAAAGCGAAGCGAGGGGCTGTTCAGTGTACCTAAAAAGAGCAACTAAAGTAACTCTTGGCCGATGTATTGAACTATGAGATACAGCAGGCAAAAGTGTCTGCCTGGTTCACGAGACCATATACTATACATACGTGCGCGCGCGCGTACGTGTGTGTATGGGTGTGTGCATGCATACATGTAGGTATGTATATACGTACATTGTGTGTATGTATGTATGTATGTATGTATGTATGTATGTATGTATGTATGTAGGTATGTATTGAGTTCAATTTCTACCAAGGGTATCAATGCATTTCATCGTCCCAGTAACAGCGAATTAATTATCGATTATATACTGCAAGCAATAGAAACAATTCAGTCTACTACATCATTCCCCCTTCACTAGTTTACGACCTTATGATTATGTTGGAAATCATTGCAAGTATTATTATTGTTGCTTTATATATGAAACTGCAGACATGCTTTGACGGTCCCGTACTTTATTCGTCTTATAAGGGTCGGAGAGTTGAAGTATTTGTGTGTGTGTGTGTGTGTGTGTGTGTGTGTGTGTGTGTGTGTGTGTGTGTGTGTGTGTGTGTGTAGTCAAATTGCTTGTGCGGGGTCTCAAACGGGAGTTTTATTCCCGCTGAAAATGCTTGTGTTCATTTGGAGCTGTTCCGTAAAATACCCATTCAAAGTAGTGGACCATCAAGAAAACAACGGATAACACCCTGTAAGCTCTCTCACCTCTTTACTTGCAGCCAGGCCTTCAGGCTCTTTGTATCTACCAACACTACCATTGCAAAATACTCCTCTTTTCAAACTTACTGCCAGTTCTAGTGAATTTTTTGTCCAGTAAAAGGCTTTTTTCATTCTCAAGGGGAAAAAATCTTTGCTTGAGACAAAAAGGTGTAAAACAACTTAGCTCAGTGCGCTTCTTATTAGACTGATTTCGAACTCTTACTTCTCATCGGTACCAGATACGAAAATAGCGATAACATTGACCAACCGAACCTAATATATTAATATCTATAATATTTAGGATTAACAGGCTTCCTTTAGTTTTTCACAACTCATTGAGATCATGAAATAACTATTAGTAAATATATAAATATATTGACGTCAACTCAGTAGGTTAATCTTACTTTATTAGAAAAACAATGCCATAAAATAAACAAAGAAACCAACACCACCCGTATAGTAATTCCTGTTAAGGATAGCACATTTCACTGATAGCCTGAAATTGAAGAACTACCTTAATAGAACTCTTTCAAGCAGCGAGCTGCCAGAATCGGGAGCACGCCGGACAAAATGTTTAGCGGTATTTCTTCTGGTTTCACATTCCGAGTTCAACCTCCACTGCGGTAGACTTTGCCTTTCACCCTTCGGAGTTGCACATTGGAGCCGATATCAGCCCCTTCTCCAAAAATTTCAGGCTTTGTGCTTATAATAGAACGGATTATTAGAAACCATTCATGGAAACCAATCTAAATTTATTCTTGAAAAGAAACGATTTATGAAAGAATTCAATTTTGAAGATGTCTTACTATTTTTAGGATTTTTAAACGAGTGAAAGTGTAAATGGGCTAGCTGTCTGTAAAACATGGAATAATTGAAAAGTCACCTTGGAGTACTTGTGTAGAGAAAGAAATTATAAAGCACAACACTAGAAAAAGATAACTAAACGAAACACTAAAATTAGTTTGTGATGGTATTTTAAGACGTAGGAGTTTTAAAGCTATTTGATAGCTGGGTAGGTCGTAAAGTGCTAATTTGATTTCAAATAAATTTGATAACGTTGACTCCGCAAAACAAACACATGTTTCGTGGGAATTTTGCTATTGAATTCCGGCCGGCCATGATGGGGCTTTTGTTGAGGTTTTATGAATCGTATTTAAATCACAGTCGGACTGGACGCTTGGCTGAGCTAGGCAGACATCTGTCAGACTTCATCCTTTTGCTTCATATCACTTTATCTTTCTTGTTCTGCTTGAACTGTATATTTTCTTTAGAAAGTTGTCAAAAGATTTTGTCAAACTTTCGGTAATAGACTCAAGGTGCGTGTATCGATAGATAACCAACTTATCAGCTCGTACAATCGTGAATTATCTTTGGTTCATTTTAAGCAACATATAATGTAGATTTTTTTTTTTTTAATGTCCTTTTCCTTCATGTTCCGCCTTTTTTATTACCTTTCTACATGTCGTTATTTTTCGAAATTTTCTGCCTCGATATCAAACTAATGTTTATGCCCTTTTCTCCATACATTCATGCTCATTCTCCTCGCTCTACTGGCTTGTCAAAAATTACCAACATGGTAAGCATTTTAACCAACTACATCAAACCCACTCCTCCGCTTATTTTTGTAACTGACAAGATTATTTTCTCGCCAGCCTGTCCCCATCATCCCTTTCACAATCTACTTTCCTCATTATACCTTTTAACCTTACTATCACTGATTGCATCTCAAAAACCATTTATCTAATGGTCACTCTGCTCTCTTTAATGAGTTCGCTCTTATCAAAAGATACAATCGCACCTTATCAATGTAAATACACTAAACATGACCATGTAAATCTAGTCGAATGTATCGAAGTATTGTTAACTTGAAGGGTTCATTAATATCTCAAGATAGATACATTATCTACAAATTCTGATACGTAACAATCGATTTATTCAAAGACTTTCTTTCTTTAATACACCTCGCCGCAAAAATGCTTACATGCTTAAAACACATAAATGCATACATACCAGTATACAAAAATACATACATACAAACATACATACATACATACATACATACATACACACATTCAAATATATATGCATGCATGCTTCTATACATAAATAGATAGATATTCACACACATTTATACCCACACGCATTAGTGAAGACGAAGAGGAGAAAGAAGAGTACTCAATATCTGAAGAAGAATTACTATTATATAAGTCAGTCAACTGAAGCCTAACTGTCTGAAATTAGCATTTTAAACAACTGCCACCGCACCTTTGCCATCCGCCACCCGTTTTGTTTAGTTCACTGAACTCACTTTTCAGCACAATCTTCTATAACACCAGTGGCGCAACACATGATGAAACGACCAGAAACCAACTGCATTTCAGATTTTATATATGAGCTTACCTTCTAGAAGGAAGTTCTAACGAGAATTCGGGGTCCTTCATTTTTTGTGGTTCACATGCTAGCTATCACATAGCTAGGACCCTAACATGTGCTGCTATTCTTGATCAGAATAAACCTGGGAACAACAATGGCTAAGAAGTTGATTCCGTGCTCCTCAAAAGCCTGGTTCTCCTGTATCAGGGTCCTACTACCGGATACACTTTAAATTCATACCCATTCATACATACATACATGCATACATGCGTTCATGAATGCAACCTTGAACAAAATAGGCTTTAGGGCCTTTACAATTTCTTCGATAGACGCTGTCTCTATTTTCTTTGTTTTAAGAGATAGTGTTCTATAAATTATCGTTCTTTTTCTAGTTTCCTCTGTGGCTTCCTTGAGGGAAGTTATTCTCACGTTTGCTTCCTCTCCCCGCGGAATTGGTTGAAATTTTTCCTCGGCCTCTGGCCTGATGTATCTTCTTTGCTGCTTACTGACCGCTACTGCATAATTTTCCTCAGTCGTTTTCGTACTCCGAGTCGACGCTCTCCAGGAGCTCCAACACTTCATACAAACCACTAGTCATTTTGTGCGGGTACAATTTCCACACAGAATGCGAACAATTCGCCCCTAACGGGGGAACAACAAGTACACTAAGCCTGTTCAGCTGAACAATGTGCCGAAAAATAATAACTGCAACAAAACGACGTCAAACAATAAATAACCAACTCAAAGGCGTGGCTCGCTGACTTGCATTTCTTTATTTGGCCACACAAGGCCTAACATAGAGGGTATAAACAAGGACAGGCAAAACACAAAAGTGGGGAAAATAAAATCGAATGTAAAGAATGGTAATGATAAATGAAAAGGTAGAACGACGTCAACTCGAACCCCACGCTCCAGGTAACGTTTTTAGAAAGAGTTTTTAAAGTTATTTTATTTTTGCCTCTTTGTCGTTTCTGTGTTGCTTGTATTGTATATTCAGTGTTCTTTTGGGGGGTAACTTTTTTTTGGTGTCTATGTTCGTAATGTTTTTGTCTGCGTTCGTATCTGTTCTTGTACGTTTATTTTTGTCTCTTTGTCCTTGCTGTGTGTTACTTGTGTTGCATATTCAGTGTTCTTTTTGGAGTTTCTTTTTCCTTTTTGCTGTCTGCGTTTGTAATGTCTTTTGTCTACGTTCGTATCTGTTCTTGTGCGTTCGTTTTTAAGCTTTTTGTGTTTGTTGGAGGAAGAGAACGAGAACTTTTTTCTTCTTCTTCCTCCCTGCAATTGACCTCCTCATTTACCTCGTCTGGGGCTTCAGGACAAGCAAATAAAAGACTAATTCGATAAAAGAAATTGTTTAATTTTAATTTTTAGCGTTGGCAAAATCAACCTTGCAAAGAGAAGAGAGAACATTGAAGAATGCATTGTTTTTTAGCATATCCAGATATGCAAATGATCTCTGACAAACAAAAATGTTTCTATAAAAATATATGTAGCGTGTTAAAACAGATATTTGGTCCTTGTCATTCAACCACTGCACTTCTCTGTTCCGACACTGATGATAATCGGAAGAGAAGGGTAAAACATTTTGCAGATCTTTTTCACTATCCATACACTATAGATTAGAATGTAAAAGAAGACTTGCCATTGTTTGTTATTGAAGAAATGGGCAATAATCTAAACATAGTGGTAGTCAAAATTGCCATTAAACAGATCAACTCAGAAATCTACCATAATTAATAACTAACCGAAGTCATTAAGCATGGTGAATATATAGACGCTGATATTGTAACTGCACTAATTGTCAACAGATGGAATGGCCCACTATTTCCAGTGTTGAAAAGATGCGATACTGATTTCGCAATTCAAGTTCAAATTCAAGTTCATATGCTTCATCGTTATCCCAAAGTCTCAAAGAGGATTTAGATGTGGATAATATATATGCTACTTCTGAAAGCGGTGTGCTGGCAGAATCATTAGTATGCTGGCAGAATCATTAGTATGCTGGACAAAATGCTTAGCGGCATTTCGTAACGTCTTTACTTTCTTTGTTCAAATGCTGCTGAGGTCGACTTGCCTTTCATCCTTTTTAGGGTCGATAAAATAAGTACCAGTTGAGCCCGGGGGTCGATGTAATCGACTTACCCCTCCTTCGATATTGCTAGCATTGTGCAAAAATTTGAAATCTATATATGCAACTTCTTTATATCAAGTATTTTGAAGACCAGTTATTTTCGTCTTATTTCACACAGACTTTCTATTATGACACTAATTAGCTCTTAATTAGTCAAACACTCAGAGATAAATAGTATGCACTATGTGTGTCTGTTTTGCTGCTTACATCGCTCCAGAATATTCATAAACTGAAAATCTCTCGACTGAGCTCACTAAAATTTACTTCTTGCTTCTGTGAAAGAAATTTCTGAGAAAGAAATTTCATCAGCGTATAAAGTGTTCGTTCTGTCCCCGTTCTTCCCGTTCACTTCATATCGTCCCCTTGAATATATATGATGTGTGTATATATATATATATATATATATATATATATATATATATATATATATATATATATATATATATATATATATATATATAGGAAAATGGAAAAAAGCCAGAATGCTGAACTGGAAGCATAATTTAATAAAGATTTTTTCTAACCGATTTTCATTGCGAGGAAGCAAATTATCAAGAAGATATATATATATATATACATATATACTTATGTATGTATGTATGTATGTATGTATGTATGTATGTATGTATGTATGTATGCATCTATGTATATATGTGTGTGTGTACATATATACTCGCGCGCACACACACATGCATACACACATACACACACACACACACACACACACACACACACACACAGTTGTGACTGGGTATAGTTATCATCATAGAATCAAAATAAACTCATAGTCGCCTTCATAATTAGCATATTTTTATGTGACCTGAAAGAGAGGGGCAGTCGGCCCCAGTTTTATGCTCCACTGACAGAAAATATAAATTCCCTAAGATTCTCTATTCCAACAAACAGTCCCCAGAACTATAAACTCTACCTTGAGATTATATCTGCTCACTTAACGATAATTTAATGACATGCACTGTTGTATGCGAAACGAAGAATAATTCAAGACATACACATATACGTGTGTGCACGCGTGTGCGCGCGTTCATATGCATGTGTGTGTGTGTGTGTGTGTGTGTGTGTGTGTTTGCGTGTGTGTGTACAAATGCTACCCACTATCTTACAGATAGTGTTTTTGCAAGCGACATGCGCTTCTATGTGTAGTGATCTAATGGTATATCTGTATGTATGTGGGGGGGGGGGTGTATACGTACATATATATATATGTGTGTGTGTGTGTGTGTGTGTGTGTGGATGGATGGATGTGTTCGGTAATAAAACATATACCAGAGAACAGATGAGCAAATCATAATTCGTGTTAGCGAGATATTCACAGCAAAAGAGTTCAACAAATTTTCAGTAAATAATGAATTGTTTAGGACTTGCGACTGAAAGAATAGACGCTAAGATTAACTTTTGATACCCGATATAAAGGATATATGTGGGATCTTACTGCATAGCATAAATTCGTGCGTGTGTTTAAGCCCTTACTAATTTCAGTCACTTGAGGGGTTCGACTTTTGAGCACATCCTTGCCAGCTTCAGCCAATCTCATCGATCCCAGATTTTATTTAAATCTAGTAATTTATCGATTTATATTTCATTGAATAATTATTTTTGTCTCTCTGATACAACACCGATATTTACATAACCGCAAACACTCCGAGTTTATTTCGTATCTCTTTGGTAAGTTAAACTCTGATAATTCATGTTACTGTTTATATAAAAAATATCCGTCTCTCGATACGTATACACACACGCGCGTATGCACATACAAACATTCATACATACATTCACGCATACATACATACATACATACATACATACAGGCATACACACACACACATACATACATACATACATACATACATACATACATACATACATACATATACGCATATACGCATATATGTATGAAGACTTTTTACTCGTTAGCCGAACATGACCATTGCTGATAGGTTGAATTAGAATTGGTTGTTCCTGCGATACGAACACAAGATGTGAAATGTGAGCAATGCCCGAGAAGTGTTTTTAGTCTAATGTGGCTTTCACAAACCAGAGCCATGAGAAGCGAAACAGTAAATATTACTGAGGCCCCTGCGCGAAAAGCCATAGACTCATTCTGGAGTAAAATCTGGAATGAAGAGATAGAGGTTAACCGAAATGCTTTGTGTCTGAAGAAATTCGAAGTAATTATTGCCCCTGCATTATACCCAAAACATACAGCAGGAAATATCAACCAAATACCTGATGCACAAAAGGGACAGAGGCGCAGGAAAAACACCAAAATGTGATAACCGATGCAGATTTTGCGGAGTTAACATCGAAGATACCTCCCACATCATAAGCAATTGTCCATAAATGTTATCGATGAAACATGATGTAGCCAAGATACTGTATAAAGAGATCTGTCGGAAGGATAATCCTGGGGCCAAAGAGATAAGGAGCCACAGTATGGTATATGCCATAGCTACTCATAAGAAAGAATGTTGATGGAAAATCCCAGTGAAAATCTCAATAAAAAGTAAACATAATAGACCAAGCGTAGTTTTTTGGGACATAGAAGTGAAACTGTGTATAATACTGGAAATCAGCTGCCTAGTGGATGTTAACATAAAGCTAAAGATCAGCGAAAAGGAAAATAACTACTCTGAACTACTGAGAAATTTACAGTTACAGTTACAAGTTATCAAGGCACAGGGATAAGTAACACGTTACCTAAATACCAATCTTGAGAAATTAAGCTTCTCAAAAACCAGAAAAGAAAGCTGATTCGAAGACTTCGGATCCAAGCCATCAATGGAACTGTAAAATTTTGTAATACTTTCCAGAAGTTTACTTTAAGTATGCATGCGCATGTCTAGATATGAAACTATATGCATGAAAATACATACATAAAACAAAACATACAAAACTACACATGCACTGACTCCAAATGTTGCACACATATACATATACCTGCAAAAATACCATTGACGTTGAAGGAACCTTGGATCTGGGTTAGAAACCGACTCTTTTTCTATTGGCAAAAAATCTTGAATAAAACTGAATAATAACATACATACATACTTAAATACGTACATGACTACTCCAATAATAATTTTTAAATGAAAGATCCTTGTTTCTAAGCCAGAAAAAGCCTCTCGCAATAAAATCGGGAAAACATGCATGCATACATACACACATGTACAAACTTGCATACGCACATAAATACAGACATACACGTATGCTCAAACTTACATTCACTCTCATAAATCTCTCTCACTCTCTCACTCTCTCACTCTGTCTCTCTCTCTTTATCTCTCTCTCTCTGTCTCTCTCTCTCTTTCTCTCTCTCTTTCTCTCTCTGTCTCTCTGTCTGTCTCTCTCTCTCTCTCTCTGTCTCTCTCTCTCTCTCTCTCTCTCTCGCTCTCTCTCTGTACGGAAAAGGAATGTATACCCTATTGTAGTATTATTTGTCTAAGGATTACAAATTTTCTCTCACAGAAACCCTACACGCATTCTCTTGCACTTCCGACACTCTCCGAGTTGGCATCTCAATGAAAAGCAACTTTGAATATAACAATCAATCGAGAGTAGAGTCCAGAGGAAATAATAAGTTTGAGAAACGCTGTTTTCACGACATTGTTACATCACCAATGAAAAACTCGTCAAATCTCCATTTGCAAATATAGCGACTGAAAAGGATGACAGTGTTTTTGTAAGCAGTGAATAGCCGGAACAGGAAATTGCATTCTTTAATGAAGCACAACTGCTATTAAGGAAAGCTATCACTAAATTTATCACCAGCAACAACAATAACAACAATAACTACTACTACTACTACTACTACTACTACTACTACTACTACTACTACTACTACTACTACTACTCAATATTTTTATGCCAGTTGAGTGTGTTTCAGTATAGGCGTTTGATTGTATGTGTGTATTTGAATGCGAACAGCTTAAGGAAGATTATACCGGTTCGTATATGAAACAAAGATACGAGAAACATTTCTGCGAGGGAAACAGACAGATAGTGAAGTAGAGAGTAATTTTGTTGCTTAAAGAGCGAAAGGAGAAGAACTGGGACTGTGAAGATATGAGGAAATTTTGGAGAAGGATGTGTTTGAAAGAGAAACAAGGAGGTAGAGAAAGAGTGGACGCACATGCATGTATATTGAAAATATGGGCACTAGGAGAAAATATAAATAAATATATGTGTTTGTGCGCGCATGCACACATATACACGCACGTACACACGTACTCAAATATAAATAAGGAGCAGCGCTAGTGTTGTAAACATTATCGAACGCTCATACTGAAGTGACCAGCTTTACTTGTTCGCCGGCAGACTGTGAGATTGCGCGGTGGGGATAACTTCCTCAAAGCGCTAGGTGTTAAAATACCTGAACGTCAGGTATGTCAATTCACCACAAATCCCATTCAAGAGCGATAGATATCTATACTTCACTATTTTTTGTGCGGCTTATCAACATCACGTACCCGAATCGAATAGGAGGCGAATTGAATCACCAGTCTATGACTTTAAGCAAATAGTGTAAAAACCGAAATATCGATATCCTAAATGGGATTTGGAGCGAGTTGTCTCGCCCGTCTATGACTTTCAGGCATTTTAAAACCTGGCGCTTTGAGGGAGTCATCCCAACCGCGCTAACTGCAGCTTACCGGAGAACAAGCAAAACACATACATTGAGTATATGCATTAGATAATATTTGTAACACTAGCGCTGCTTTTAATTCATATTTGAATTTATTCTTACGTATGCAACATCGGGGTTTACCAGCAACTGATTTTTACACACACACACACACACACACACACACACACACACATATATATCTATATATAAAGAATATATATATATATATATATATATATATATATATATATATATATATATATATATATATATATAAAGAAAATTTTAGGAATGTGTTGAGAGAGTGTGTGAGCAAAACAGAGAAAAGAAAAGGAAAAAGTAAGTAATCCTTGGATAGCAAAGAATTGACGTCTTGAAAAGTGAGCTCATACACAGAGATTGATTCTGAGGAATTTTCGACTAACCGAAGAAAAAACAGAAAATTCAACGCCAGATGCAATAGGCTTGTTACATACAAGATATTGAAAATAAAAAGTAAATGCGAACTCGACATAAATCAAGTGAGTTGCTCAATCTCTGTCGGATGGAGCAAAAAGGGAGATTTTATTGTCATCGTAAATTGTAAATATTCAGCTCTTTCTAGTTTGGAACAAGAAACAAATTTCTTGACTAAAACAAGTCTGGCTATGTGAACATAACCAAAGAAGGATTTGAGAGCTATTTACTAGATGTTTACTCCCCCATCCCAGTATGTGCCCCAATCTGTGCTGGGGTCCAGTTCGAAATTTCGGTCTCTCAGAAAAGTTCAGGTGTTAGTGAAAAAGATGAGATCGTAAATGCCTCACATAAGAGTCTCGTTCGAAATTTACAGTCACCTCACCGGTGCCCTCACTATGTCTGTGAATCTATTGCAGCGAATTTGAATCGAAAACATCGCAATGTATGTCTAATATAAGAACATAGGGTGTCATATATAAAGATCAATGTATATATATATATATATATTATGATTGACCATTATTATGATTGACCGTTGACTGAACACTATTCAATTTTTTTTCTCCGTGTTTTTCTCCTTGTCTCCGTATTCTTTCTGTTGAAGAGCGTAGCTCGAAACGTCTAAGACTTTCCGTATTCCCGAGCGTCATACTAATATATACTTTTGTTATTTACACCACCTGTCCTCGTCTGTTGTTATTATTTGTATATTCTCCCATATATATATATGTATATATATATATATATATATATATATATATATATATATATATATATATATATATATATATATATATTCCAATTTTCAGGCCACAGATTTCATTTAGAGAGCTGAAAATTTGTACGGGGATACATCTTTTGACTAAGGTCACAGACTCTATGACATTTCCTGGAATTTGATATTGTAGCCTATGACGGAAGAAGCCCAACCATTTTGCATAGCTTCAAACAGGTGTTACCAAATACGGGGCCGCACAGAAAGAATGAATTTGAAAATTTTATTTCTATTTTATAAACAAGCGCTCTGCAGGGTGTCTTTGCATGCAAAATATCCGTAATATATATGTAAAATATTCACAATATATATGTATTATACAATGTAATAATTTAATTAAATATTATGCATTTTATTATATTTTGTTAACGCTCGTGATGCCCCAGTCCGTGGAAAAACTGTTTTGCATAACACCAGTCCGAGGTGAAAAAAAAAAAAAAAAAAAAGGTTGGGAACGCTGCCATGTATTATTAAATTATTTTGAAAAGAAAATGTATATTTTCCCAGAAGAAAAAGGGCTGAATAGAATTTCATTTTTGGTTTTATAGTTGTGTACTTTATGCACATTTTTAGGAATGACAGTTTTAATCATCTTTTAAATGAAAAGGGTACAACAGTTCACTCGAGGGAATCATATTTCTGGACCAATTGATGATTGTCAACATCTTTTTTTAAAGCAACTCATCCCAAATATAGTGAACTCACGTGATTGTATCTATTTTAGTTATTAACGTAGCCGGACAAGTCTGGATGCTATAGCTAGTATATATCGACGTTTGTAAGAATTAGCACATAATCCAGTTAGGCTTGACTAGAGAATATATTTGTATTGTAGATGTAACTGTGGATTACGATAGACAGAAGTAAGACAGAAAAAGACGCTTAGTAACTGGATAAATGTAAGGATTTTCTTTTATCTGTTTATTTCCTTCTAAATGTGTCGATGCAATGGAAATTGTCTCAAGATATCCCTCTTTCACTGTGTGCCAGACATGTCTGTTCGAATCGTGTCAGCTGTCAGAAATGCAAGTCGGATCGTGTGTTTAGACAGGCCACGTTTGTAATGATTGTTGATACCTGAGTATGTTCCTTACACCTCCATTGACTCTAACACCCACCCACACACACATGCACGCACACGTATTCACATTCTATCGTTATTTATGTATGTGTATGAATGTGTGTGTATATATATATATATATATATATATATATATATATATGTATGTATGTATGTGTGTATGTGTATGTATGTATGTGTGTATGTATGTATGTATGTATGTATGTATGTATGTATGTATTCCCTCTTTCAATATACTTATGTCTCTATTCTGCTCTCTCCCTCTCTCCCTCAGATGATGAACACAAGATCAAAAAAATAATACAATTAAAGAAAACATTAGATACATAAGAGTGAGGGAGAGAGAGAAAGAGAGAGCGGGAGGGATAGTGTGAAAGAAAGACATAGGACGAAATGTAATGACAGGAAAGAAAGAAAAGAAAGAATGCAGGAATTAGATACGACATCGTGACAGCTGATGTCATTTTTTGCAAATTAACAAAAACAAAAACAAAGTTGCTTGTGTATAATATATATGTAGCAGTGAGGAGAGAGGTCACGACATGCATGTCATCTTTAATCAATAGACGGTCAAAGAACACCTTTAAGTTAAGTAATGATGATCAGTGGGATTTGTATAATCAATCCTAAGAGCAGAATCAATATAGGGACAAAATGAAATATAGCTAATATCTAATATTAGATATTATATAAAGATTCACTACTGTTGCACCGTTTTTATGTGAAGGACTACTTTTGGACTACTTAGCTGTACCCAAGTTCTACTGGATAGGTATGACGTATTACTATAACTGGAGGCAGCAGGAATCTTGTATATTTGACAGGTTTTGTTTTGTTGAGATTAGATTTTACCATAGACAGTGAGACACATTAATAATAGTTGTGTTTTAGTAGATCCATTAATGGATGCATTTAATTAGGAAGTAAATCTCACTACCACAGACAGGAAATAAATAGTCCTGAATGCTGTTTGAAAACTCGAACATGTTTGTTAAATATACGTACTAGGAAGTGAAGCATTTGACTTTCACATACATGAAACAGGATATCAAATTATGATTAAATCAATGAATTCTGTATGTTGTTTGCAAGCTCATACAAATTGTATAGTTTTGAATATTCGTACAAGTTGCGTTGTTTGGATATATATGTTCTATTGTATGACAATACATGTTACTTAGTTGTTTGAATACATATGTTGGCTGTGTTGTTTACGTATAGATTCAAGTTGTATTGTCTTTCTCCAAATTCGTATTAACCCTGCTATTTGTCTACATTTTTCCTGCATCTCAATACACTCTCTCTATATTTTTTTACTTCTACTTTTACTTGTTTTAGTCATTTGACTGCAGCCATGCTGGAGTACTGCTTTTAAGGCTTTTAGTCAAACGCATCGACACTAGGATTCATTTTTTAAAGCCTAGTACTTATTCTATCGGTCTCTTTTGCCGAACCGTTAAGTTACGGGGACGTAAATACACCAACACCGGTTGTCAAGCAGTGTTGGGAGGACAAACACTGACACAAAGACACACACACACATAAATACACACACACACACACACACACACACACACACACACACACACACACACACATATATATATATATACAGCAGGCTTTTTTAAGTTTCCGCCTACCAAATCTACTCACAAGGCTTTGGTCGGACCGAGGTTATTTAAGAAGACGCTGGTCCAAGGTGCCACGCAATGGGACTGAATCCCAAAACCTGCGGTTGGGAAGCAAGCTTCTTACCGCGCAGCCACGCCTGCACCTATATTATATATGTATATGAATCATTGGTTTCTACTTTTGTTACAAAAGGTTTTATTCAGTTAAGGTACACAAAGCTATACACTTCGATGGAGTGCACCATCGACTCTATTCACCCAGCATTTGGTTGATACTGTATCTTATTTAGCTTGGAAGGATGGAAAGTAAAGCTAAACACGATGGGAGTTGAACTCAGAAGGCAAAAGGCCATAACTAAAAATGCAAGGTATTCAGCCAGCAGTGTACATAGGTAAAACATTATGTTGCTTTAAAGGAGTACGCTCTGCTATGATTGTAGATAACTATTCTTCATTACTGCGAGATGAAGTCGGCTTTTCGTATAGTAACAGAATTTAGTGTACAATTGTAATATTGTGCAATATATTAATGTATGGTATCAGTGTAGCGTATTGTATGAAAATACAATTAGTTGTAATATAGCCTAGTATGCAATATAGTATGTTGAAGGTGTACCAAGCAGTTCTACTGCCTACACTACTGTATGCCTGCGAAACTTGGACGGTTTACGAACACCACGCCAAATGACTAAACCCGAGGAGAGCGCAGGCCAGGTGGGCAGGCCACCTTCTCCGAATAATCAACACCCTACCACCCAAAAGACTATTTTACAGTGAAGTGGCAGAAGGCAAGCACACTCACGGTGAGCAGAAAAAGCGCTCCAAAGATACACTCAAAGCTTTCAGATCAACACCGACACATGGGAAATGCAAGCACAGGACGCTCTGCCTGGCAGAGCTGCTCGAACAGAAGTGTCACTTCCTACGAACAGGATAGGATCGCAGGAACACACACACAAAAAAAACCAAAAAAAAACCAAGAGCCAACTTCCTGCCTTCGTTCCTAGCAGACCACCAGAATCTTTCGAGCACGCATCGATCTGATTGGCCACAGCCGGACGCTCCGTGACTCATTTTCCTCCCTCATGTGATGTATTTGGTCATCGTCGACAACGGCGAACGAACATAGTATGTGAGACAATATATTGTAGAAATGAAATGGGATAGGACGTGAAATAGTGTAGCGTAGTTGCTTAGAAATATAGTGTGGTGTCGCGAATTGTAGTTATATAAAAGTGAAATCTATTGTTTATCCAAACGGATGTTAGTTTACGTATGTGACAAGCAAATATTTGATCATGAGTTTGCATAAAGTAAAGGTTAATGTTGAATAATAGGGTAAGTTATTATCCTATTATTCAGTATTAACTGTATTATCTGTTTCTGACACCTAGCATACAGACAGCAAACAAGTATAGGTATACCTCAACTGACGTCGGTAATTGGTTCTAAAACATGCGACTTAATTCGAAAAACGACGTAACTCGAAAAAATATTTAAAAAAAAATTATTAACTTCTATCTGTTTTACTACAGGATTTGCACATATTTCCACAAGTGTTTTATTTGATTTTCCACTTCAGTGTTGATTTTTAGGCGTTTATTTTAAATTTTTATGCTTTGAAATGTTCGCTGAGGCCAATGTAAAGTCGGATAAATTGGCTGAAATAAAGGTTTATATATTTTCCATCAATTTACGTAAAAGAGGGACATAAAGTTGAAAAAAGATGTAACTCAAAACGACGTAAGTTTAGTTATGTCTGTATTCAATTTTCTAATAATCTTCCGTGGGTAAATGTTTCCAAACCTAATTTTGGAGAAACGTTTTGAAGATTGTTTTTAAAGGCCATTCTTTGTCTACGATTATAATTTTTAAAAATACAGGTTTTCTATGGACTTTCGGTAACGAATGTGCAATGTTATACGGTAACCAGCCGGAGCCTTCGCTGCAGTATACCTCAACGACTTTCTTTCCCGATAACTTTCGATATTTTTAATGAAATTTTCTACAAATATGCTTCAAATGGCATAGATTCCAATTATATCAGATTTTGTTGTGAAAGAAAGTTTTCGAAAACAATGTAATGTGTGTCTGTATGCATGTGTCCGTCCAACCAGTTTCTATTTTCATATTAAATTCCAATATAATCATAATATACACACTCCGAAAGGTAGTTGTCGAAATTTTCATATAAAAATACCCATTTTCCCGAAAATTATGAGGAAACAAAACTGACACGTGATAATTTTCTAAAACTCCTCTCCCGATTAAAAAAAAGAATTCAGATGTAATCAGAATGTACATCATCCGAAGCGCATTTGTCTAAAGCTTTCATGAAGAAGTATATATTTTTCTGTAAGTTATGAGGAAACAAAATCGATGGGGTACATTTGTGTATGTATGCCCATTCCTTTAATGTAAGTAATACTAAGATTATATTGCTATTATATCAGGCTGAGTAAAAAGTAAGCAACGTTTCGAGACATGAGATTCATTACAATATATTCCAGCAATGCGGAAATTTTATTCATCAAAGTAAGTACCATTTCAATCAACAGATGTTTTGCCAACGAATTACAAGTTTGTTTATTCCAGTAACATAAAAATCTGGAGTTCTGGAGCTGATGAACTCTTTGAACGTACTTTCAGCATTGGTTTGATTTTTGAACTCCTTCTCTAGCAGGAAACCATCAAGGTGCTTGAAAAAGTGGTAGTCCGTAGGAGAAAGGTCTAGGGAATAAGCTGGGTGGGGAAGAATTTCGTAGCAAAGTTCCCTCAACTTCTGGAGCGTCATTAGTGAAACGTGTGGTTGAGCATTGTCATGAAGAATGGCTGGCCCTCTTCTGTTGACCAGTCTTGGACGGAAGAGTAGCAGTTTTTCGTTCATTTTGGCAATTTCATGGCAATGTTTCTGCAGTAATGGTTTTTTCAGGTTTTAAGAAGTTATAGTGGATAAGTCCAGCAGTACACCACCAAACAGTCACCATAACCTTCTTTTCGAAGGGCTCGGGTTTAGTGAAGGTTTTCGGTGCTTCATTTTGGTCCAACCACTGCGAAGAACGTTTTTGTTATTGTACAGAATCCATTTTTCATCGTAAGTTACAATACAGTCGAGAAATGGATCGGTCTGGTTACGGAGAAGAAGCGACGAGCGAATTTCGTATCTGCGCATTTTCTGATTTTCATTCAAATCGTGTGGTACCCATTTGTCGAGCTTATTTGATTTTCCGATCGCATGCAAATAGTTGCAGGCAGTTTTCTGGCTAACTTGAAGTTCTTTTGTCAGTTCTTGAGTGGTTTTACGCGGATCTTTCGCAATGACGGTCTTTAATTGACTGTCATCGATGACAGATGAGCGTTCACTACGCTCACGATCTTCAAGGTTCAGGTCTCCTCTGCGAAATCGTTTCAGCCATTTTCGAGCTGACCACTCACTGGTCATTTTCTCGCTAAATGTTTCGTTGATATCGCGAGAAATTTCAGCTGCTTTACGTCCTTTTTTGAAGTTGAATAGCAAAATTACTCGAATATCGCGTTTTGACAGTTCCACATGAGCTGATTGTACAACGGGGAAAAATATCAACGCTAATTTATTGATGCCTTTGAGCAAGACTATATCTATTATCAGACAATTGCAAAAAAATATTTTTTAAAAATTCAAAGCTCTTCAAAAATCCGGTACAAATTCTTCATGGTTCAAAACGTTGATTACATTTTACTGAACCTGATATATCTACTTATCAAGTTGCTTCGCTTCACTTTCAATTCATATATAACACTATTTAACTATATAACCGAATGTTATATATAAAACAAAGAATATACTCCTTCCGTTCGATTTGCACCAAAAATATGAGTGAGATGGGCTCAGTTTTTAACTATACATAAACGTGATAACGGTATAAACAATGATATTGTGCTTAGTAACGAATGCTAAGTGTATTAAAAATGCATAGTAGTAGTAGTAGTAGTAGTAGTAGTAGTAGTAGTAGTAGTAGTGTGTGTGCGTGCGTGTGTGTGTGTGTGTGTTTGTGTGTTTGTGTGTGTGAGTATATTAAAATTTATTGGCAGTATTTAGGTGGTAATTTTTCATTTCTTTATAAATGTATTTCATCTAATAGCTCTATTTTACGTTTTCCGTTATTGATGTTCGAGCTTCATTCCTGTTGCATGTCTTGCCAGCCGGCACTCTTCCCACATGCATGACATATGTATATTAACGCGCATACGCAATAGGAATACATAATACAATGAAATCAAATCAGTGTAAAACATGCCATCTTAAAGACAGCGTGTTCGCTCTGTTATAACATATTTACAACAATTCAAACTTTGTACTACAGTAATATTTTTGTAAGTTCCACACATATTTATGTATAAATGTTTGTCGATATTTGAAGTTAGTATTTGTATTGGCATTTTAACTAGTATGTTCATTATAGCAATTTAGTATAAATTTGTCACACGGACAGAAATTAGCAAATGTTAATGATTAAGTAAATAATAATTCTGTGATTTAACAGCTATTGGTTATGGTTTTACATATTAAATCTTCTTTGTAAGCTGAAATAACGTTTCAAAAATATCAGTCACAAAATTGCATGTCTAAAGAAGTCACATTTTGTGATTGAACGCATATATTTTTATAAGAAATGTTTCAGAATTTCATAACGTTTGTGATTCAGCTAATTACATTAATGAAAACCAAGTTTTAATCAGAGTGTGTTGGCACTCCGTCGCTTACGACGACGAGGCTTCCAGTTGATCCGATCAACGGAACAGCCTGCTCGTGAAATTAATGTGCAAGTGGCTGAGCACTCCACAGACACGTGTACTCTTAACGTAGTTCTCGGGGATATTCAGCGTGACAGAGTCACAAAGCTGACCCTTTGAATTACAGGCACAACAGAAACAGAAAGTAAGAGTGAGAGAAAGTTTTGGTGAAAGAGTACAGCAGGGTTCGCCACCACCCTCTGCCGGAGCCTCGTTGAGCTTTAAGTGTTTTCCCTCAATAAACACTCACAACGCCCAGTCTGGGAATCGAAACCACGATCCTATGACCGCGAGTCCGCTGCCCTAACCACTGGGCCATTGCGCCTCCTTTAATCAGATAAAAAGAATGATTCAGTGAAATGGTTAAAAAAAAACAAGATAATAATAACTATAACAAAATATCTAACAAGTGGCTTTTGAGTGAATGACAAACAGATCTACTTGATAGTGCCTATTACGTGTAGTATCGCATCCTCGGAGAGAAAGCGTTCTCGATCTCTCAAGAGAAAACTGCTTATTCTTATTTTAAGATGGTTGTATTTGAAGCTGATGCACCAAATAAGCTTCATTCGGTTAGAATTAGCTAAAGCCAGTTGGAAATATTTGATCATAAATTTGCATAAAGTAAAAAGTAACTGATTCTTAATCAAAATATACATATTTTATACATATTTTATATATATTCAAACATTTGTCATTAATAATTGTATGTATTATTGTCACTCAGATATGTTTCTGGCCTTACAACCAGTAGGGTAAGCAATACATCTTATCGGTTGAGAATATCTTTATACACACAATGAACTTTAATACTTTGATTATATGACGTTAGAGACTTAAGTAACACTTCAACTGTTCTTAAGATTCCTACTGAACCCCAGATGA
Source organism: Octopus bimaculoides (assembly GCF_046866305.1). Lineage (NCBI taxonomy): Eukaryota > Metazoa > Mollusca > Cephalopoda > Octopoda > Octopodidae > Octopus > Octopus bimaculoides. Next base: position 89,706,764 of record NC_142931.1, on the reverse strand, counting down.
TGTGTGCTTTTACGCACCAACTGCCTGTAAGAGCGGTTCTCTCAAGACTAATTACGCAATATTCGGTGTTCTAACAAGGTGCTCATGTTAAGTTGGATATAATGATTACCTTTTGATGTTAATACTGCTTCCGTCGCTATTAATTAATTTTTAATAAGCCTGCTAGCTATTTGAGACACCAGTATCTGAAAAGATGCTGGTATTTTATATATCGTGGCAGCGAGATTTGACTGGCATACGAGATTTGACCAGCACTTCGCACAGGCAAGGTCCTATAGACCGAAATCATGTGATATGGGAATTCCGGTGCCCGTGACAGGCGATTCTTGTCTTCTACAAGCTATGTGCGTGCTTTCGTGCACCAAGCGCCAATAAGAGAGGTTCTTTCAAGGAGGAAGCGGACGAGGAGGAGAGGATATCGATCATAGCAGTAAATAAATTGTAATATAGACATTTGGTTATAAAAATGAATATCTTCCAAGAGTCATCCATCTCAAATCTAGAACGTTTCACCATCACTATGCTGGTCTATCAATGCTATTAAAATAATTATCAAGGCTATTTTATACTAAGATCACTTTTGTGGGCATATTTTATCTTTTCACAAGAAATAGTAAAGTAATACAGGTCGTGATAAATAGCAGCTAATCATTTAATCTACTTTAAGATTTGCATCTGGTGCTGGGCTTGCTTTGTCTACGTTTAAACGATACTTAAGCAGTTTCACATGTCAGCTAAATAAAGAAAAGGCAAAACTACAATAATTGCAACCCTAAACGACTGGGAAAAAAAGCTGGACGAGATCCATTTGATATGTTTAAATAAATAATAAAAAAGTTTTATTTTTTGTTTGCGTCGTTGTTTTTTATTTCGTTTTTATCTTGTGTTGTTTTAATTTTGTGCGGAATGATGGTTAAACATGAGGTTATCGTTTTGGCCTCAAGTTTCTAAAATTACAAAATTTCGTATCAGGAATCTAAGTTTCCACGGTCTACTTAACAGACGCTTTAACTTGAAAGACGAACCGCACTAGTCAGGTGTCAAACAGTCGTTCTCACATACAGCCCTCCTCTCTCATTCCACAATGCTTTTTTTTTTTTACCCACATGCTCGCATATGTGCATACATTCACAAATTCATTTTTTGTCTTTCACTTCCTAACTACCTTCTATTTATCTGTTCCTCTCAACTGCTAGCATTCTGTATATCTGACCCTTTTTCTCTCTCTCTTTCCTCTACCTTTTCCTGAGTTACCTATAATCCTTTATCAGTCTCTTCTATTTGGCCGGGAGTCGATGTATGTAAGGATCACTGTTAATCTGAATACGCAAACCAATATGTATAGTCAGTGACATATTCTTTTAATTGAAGAGACTATTTTATCTATAATTTAGATAGTTTGTCCACTGATCTTTTCATCCCTATCTCCAAAGTTTTCTTTCTCTTTATATTGTATTCAGCTAAGTACCTCTACACTTTGTTTCTCTTATTTCATGCTCTCTTTACTCGTCATTCTCACTGTTTCATGTTTTTCCATCTTCCTGTATCAAGCTCTCTCATTCAGTCATTTTCTGTCACTTGCACGTTCAAAATATTCCTTACTTAGTATGTTTTGATTATTCTGTCATATAAATATATCTATCCTAAGCGCTCCTCTGAGCAATTGAGCGTCTCCTGCGAACATATGCATTTCTGCTAAGTAAAGATCGGATAAGCAGCGTGGGTAAACGATACGATCTTCTTTTTCAATTTTGGGTCTTATATCTTTTTTCTTTTTCTTTTTATTTTATTTTTCATCAAATGATGAAACAATCAGAGTGTTCTTAAATAACGCCTGCAGTTCTCTAGTTTCATCAAACTCCAACATGACGTGTGGCCAGCAGTGACTTGCGTTATTTTTTGCTTTTCATCTGACGCGGAAGACACAGTCAACAACATGATGATGTCATAGGGGATGATGATGATGATGACGATGATGATGATGATGATGATGACGATGATGATGATGATGATGATGATGACGATGATGATGATGATGATGATGATGATGATGATGATGATGATGATGATGTCGACGACGATGACGGCCATGATTTCCCAGGAATGTGTTGTATAAATGTCCTGATGACTTGACTCCAATTAGACAATAAATTGTCTGAAATTGGAGCATCGGTCGGGAAATTGAAACAAGGAAAAGACATCCATTGACAGTGACATAGTTGGATGAACTTTCAGTGAATAACCTGAACTTTGCTTTTAAAAATAGAGTAAAAGTAGAGTAAAATAAAAACTAAACAAAAATAGAAGAAAAGAAACAGCAAACCAGCAAAACAAAACACAAATAGCTCAGATATTCCACGATAGTCATTTGTAAAAAGAAAAACAAAAACTTGACTTCATGAGAGACAGTGGATGTGTGTACTGGATAACCAGTCAAATGAATGTTGTTGGTTCGCATCCTGTCACCGGCACTTTGTTGCGCTGTAAGATGCTTGTATGTCTAGGAATACATAGTTTGATGTATCTGTACCCTTCACTTTTAAAACGGCAGGATTTCATTTAAGAGAGGTTTGGTTTCAATTTCTAGCTGGTCGAGTGTCCTCGCGGATCTTTCTCTTAGAGCATTGGTGACATTAAAACATAAAAGAAAAAACTGAAATATTGTATCATTCTAAGCGTTCACCTTTCCGTTTCCATTTTCTTATTCTTCATTATGCATTTTCTCCTCAACTGAATCACACCATAAGATTGGTTTCAAATTTTGGCTCAAGGCAGCAATTTCACGGGAGGGGTAAGTCGACTACATCAACCCCAGTATTCTGATAGTACTTATTTTATTGACTCCTAAAGGATGAAAGGCAATATCGATCTCGGTGAAATTTGAACTCAGACAAAATGCCGCTAAGCATATTGCCTAGCGTGCTAACAATTCTGATAGCTCGCCGCCTAATTTGCCATATCATATTGATTCTAAATTTTGGTACAAGGCCAGTAATTTCGGGGAGCCAATATGTCGATTGCATCGATCCCAGTACTCAACTGATAGCTATTTTGTAGACCCCAAAAGGATGAAAGGCGAAGTCCACCACTGCGAAATTGGAACCCAGAACATGAAGATAGACAAAATACCGCTAAGCATTTCGCCCAGAGTGTTAACAACTCTGCCAGCTCACTACCTTTAATTGCAATATAATATTGGTGTCAAATTTTGGCACAAAGCCAGCAATTTCAGGAGAGGGATTAAGTTGATTACATCGACCCCAGTGATCGACTCCGAAAGGATGGAAAGCAAAGTCGACCTCTTCTGTATTTGAATTCAAGACGTAAAGACAGACGAAATGCTGCTAAGCATTTTGCCCGGTGTGCTAACAATTCTGCCAGCTCGCCGCCTTAAATTGCAATATAATATTCTTTTCTACTCTCGGTACAAGGCCCCAGTACGCAACTGGTACTTAATTTATCGATCATTCCACCTTCCTTTCAACAAATTCCCATTTTCGTCCTTCACCCTTTCTTCTCTTCCTCCAACCACCTTTCTTACCCTCTGTACCTCTTTCCAAAACTTCTTTTTATTTCTTACAGAATTTTCACTCAGCTTTTTCCCGAACCTTTCACTCGCCTCCCACTTCGCTACCCTCACCCCTCTCTTTACTCTCCTCCTCACTTCTCTGTAGCGATCATAAGTTTCTCCATCGTCCTTCTGCAACCATTCTTCAAAGGCCCTTTTCTTCTCTGCCACCGTTTCCCTTACTTACTCATTCCACCACTCACTACCTTTCCTCACACCCATTCCAACCACTCGTATACCACATACCTCAGAAGCACACATCATTACTGCCTCTCTAAAAGCCTCCCACTCCTCCCCCACATCTCCTACTTCCC
>NC_142931.1:89690382-89697882 GCF_046866305.1 Octopus bimaculoides | reverse complement strand
GTGAGCGGTGTTCCACAGGGCACTGTCTTTGGACCACTGTTTTCTATAGTGGCCATCTCAGATATGACCTCAAGTGCCCGGATAGCCACCCTTGCAAGCTACGCAGACGATACGAAAGTCTCGCAGAAAATACAGTACTCCAGTGATGTTTCACATCTGCAGCAGGAGTTGGACTCAATTTACAGATGGGCTGTGGATAATAATATGCAGTTTAATGCTGAAAATTCCAAGCCCTGTGCTACCAACGTCCAAAACTGAATATGAAACTTACAGAGTACACTGGTCCGCAGGTAATTTCAATCCCAGAGCCTAAATCAGTGAGGGACCTGGGTATCGACATGAGTGATGATACCTCTTTCCAAGTGCACAATACCAGGATGGCGACAAAGTGCAGACAACTGGCTGGCTGGATCCTGAGAACATTCAGAACCAGTGATAAGGAAAACATGGTGGTCTTCTGGAGGACATTCGTCCTCAGCCACCTGGATTACTGCTCACAGCTATGGACACCCACCAGTGTGAAATTAACAGCGGACCTTGAAGCAATCCTGAGAAGATTCACAAAGAAAACTGTCTCTTTGCAACTGCTCAGCTACTGGAAAAGGCTTAAACAGCTAAGACTCTACTCGCTGGAGAGAAGGCGAGAGAGGTATACAGTAATATACATCTGGAAGATCCTGGAAGGAATTGTGCCAAATTTTGGCATTGAAAGCTACACCAATGCCAGAACGAGACGACACTGCATAGTGCTAAAGATCCCAGCAATGCCATCGCGCTTCAGGACTAGTTACTGCAACAGTTTGGGTTTCAGGGGACCAGAGCTTATTAATATTCTCCCGAAGAGCCTGAGGAACCTGCACAAAATAGAGGTAGGGGGTTTTAAATCAAAGCTCTTCCTGTCGAGAGTCCCAGATGAACCTACCTCACGGCAAGAGGTGCAAATGAGGGTAGCTACATGAAACTCCATTCTTCACCAAGCGCCACATATTGGAGGAGGCTCTCAGTAATAACAGTGTAGTAAAACGGCGATGCATCAGCATGGCCGCAGCTCTGAGCTGAAACTATAGAAAAAAATATAAAGATAAAAATGCACTGAGAATAGTTGAAATATTCTTTATTAGTATGTTTAAAGCTTTGTAAAAGGTTAATAGTTGCAATAGAGACATTAGTCTCTCTCTATCACCTTTCAACATAATTATATATGAAGAAACAGTAGAACAATTAACAACATAATAAAAATAAGTTTATTTTTTGATGATGCTTGGTTTTACAAATCCTGTGTCATTCAGCTTAGCAGCCGCTGATTGGTTTATAAGCGGTATTGGAAGGTTAAGAGCTTCCTTGATGCATGCTAGAGGAGCAAGTAGCTATCACATCGAAGGCATCGTGGTGGAGAGTGCTTCGTTGAGGAGCAAGGTGTTGTCACGTCGAAGGTATCGCACTCAAGAGGCTTAGAAAATGAAACAAACTCTTTAAGTACTAGTTTTACTACGCATGCGCACTCGAGGGGGCTTCCGGAAAGGCAAGTCCCTTGCGCATGTGCTGATAGTACTTCCTCAATGGCGGCTATAATTTCGCGCCACTACAATGCCCCACCCCCACCCCACCCCGAGTGCGTAGCACGAACAAGGAAAGGATTGTAGTGGGCGCCTGAAACAAGAAGCGGCTGTAGATATATAATGAAAATGAAACAATTTGTTAATACAGAGAATCGAAATACCCAACAATATAATACAATGCACACGGAAAATAATATTCCAGCGGTACAATTCAAGTTCAGCTTGGTAAGTGTTGTTAGCTGTAAAATTTTTTTTTTTTTTGCTTACGTTACTGCAGTTCCTTTATTACTTGTGATTGATGCAGTGGCGCAAGAAATGTCTGAGTGTTCAGCACTAATAGGGAAAAACACAGTTTGAGCCTTTCTTTTTACAAAAGGAATGCTGAAAAATGGAATAATACACAATGCAGTCAAATATAAATTGTCTTGGAGAGTTTCTTTGGCCAGTGCACTGTACGGCCAGACCTAGTGACATAGGGTTCACTTGCGGTAGTTCTCAGCATTGAAGGTGGAGTTTTCACAGGTGTATGCGTTGGTGATGGTGTTGACAAAGGTATATGCAAAGGTTGAAAAGGGGGTATGTCAGTATTGTCAACGGAAGATGTAGTTTTATCAAAATACGCTTTCTTCAGACGGTCGACAGACACAGTCTCCGTCCGAACATTAGCGTCTATTTTAAAAAATTTGGGTGTGCGAGAGAGCACACGAAAGGGTCCTTTATAAGGAATCACGTCGGGGTCACCAGTGTTGTCACGTCGAAGGTATCGCGCTCAAGAGGCTTAGAAAGTGAAACAAACTCTTTAAGTACTAGTTTTACTACGCATGTGCACTCGAGGGGCTTCCGGAAAGGCAAGTCCCTTGCGCATATGCAGATAGTACTTCCTCAATGGCGGCTATAATTTCGCGCCACTACAGCTTTAACCGATTTCACAGTTTACACTGATTTTCAAAAAGTTCAAATAGAAAGATGTGGCTTAATCGTCGCTGTCTTGCTTCTGACCAGTGTTTGAAATTTGCCCTGTTTTTATAGGGAGTTCATGGCTCAAATTAGTATATGTTTTCAATAGGATTTGATTGGTAGAGGATAGTCACATGACTTGTCTTAGAAATTGTTAGTAGGTTCCCCGCTACGTCCGTGTGTTTATATCAAGTGACAATGTTTGGCGTCGTAAGTTAAGGCTGACACGGCTGACTGAATATGTCCCAAAATCAATGCTCTGGATGTTTTCTGTCTAGTGCTTGCGTCTTTTTTTTTTCTATCCCTAGAGGTGTCTTTATGGTTAGCTATCCTTCTTTGTATACAGACAGACATATGCACGACAGGCTTCTTTCAGTGTCCGTCTATCAAATCCACTCACAAGGCTTTGGTCGGCATTATTTTATTAATTTTTCTCTCAATGTTCATTCAAATAACTTACTTAAATCGCACTTTTCATTACTTTTCAGATTCTGAAATATAAAATTGTATTTCATCGACTTGATTCAATTTCCCTTCAACCTTTCTATTTGTTGGTTATATTGGTTTGTCTGCATATTTCTATTTCTCTCGCACGCACGTAAGTATGTATGTGTGTGTGTGTGTGTGTGTGTCTGTGTGTGCTTATATGTATCTACATGTGTATACGTGTGTTTGTATTGTTATATCTATCTATCTATCTATCTATCTATCTATCTATCTATCTATCTATCTATCTATCTATATATATATATATATATATATATATATATATATATATATATATATATATATATATGACCGTTGACTGAACACTATTTTTTTTTCCGTGATTTTCTCCTTGTCTCCGTATTCTTTCTGTTGTAGAGCGTAGCTCGAAACGTCAAAGACTTTCCGTATTCCCGAGCGTCATACTAATATATACTTTTGTTATTTACACCACCTGTCCTCGTCTGTTGTTATTATTTGTATATTCTCCCATATATATATATATATATATATATATATATATATATATATATATAAGGTTGAGGAGGATATTGGATTTAACCAAACCCCGGAGGATACAGGTAATACCGAGTAAGTGCTGTATACCGATTAGTTTGCCCCAATCGTTGTATGAACAGGATTGGGTATTATAAGTCGTGTATTAGCGTGTGTATATGTAAATATATAAAAACAAAAAGATAAAGAGAGCAAAGGTAAGGTTGAAGAATTTTATGGATAGAGTCTTACAGGTGTTTCTGGGAAGATCCAGTACTTCCCTTCATCGGAGACAGAAAAAATAAAGTAATCTATTATTATATCCATAGGCGGATATTTTTGGAAAAAATACAAATCTCGGTCTATCTGTTGTTGTTTCTAACTTTCTCTCTTTTTTTTCCCTCGCATATAAGTAAATGTGTGGAGTGTATTAGTATGTATGTAAAGGTTTATATGTGTATATGCATATTTATGTGTGTGAGAGAGACCGTTTTTATATGTTTGTATGTATGTATGTATGTAGAAAAATAGAAAACATAATAAGCAGATACACACACACACACACACACACACACACACACACACACACACACACACACATATATATATGCATACATCCATACATATACATGTATATATAAACTGCATTTGATCTCCGATTTGTGATCTCCCCTCTATGTTCTTATTCTTTCTGATATTTTTTCCTTTCTCACACTCCACGTCCATAATATTTGTTTTAAATGAATTTGATCGTTGGCTTTATCTTTTCAACAGCCACATTCTTCTCCTTTGTCCTTCCCAGTATATAGTCTATAATGTATCGTTCGTTTTTAAGCACGTATTTCATAGTTCCTACAGAATGGTCACATATACTCTCCAACGACCACTAGCATCAAATTAGTTAGTCACATTGCGTGTTAGTTGATGGTCGAATTTCTCTGCAACCTGTCCTTTTTGTCCAAATGATCAATTCTCTGACAAAAGCACGTTCACAGTCTGTCTTTATCACGTTCTAATTGTTACAGCCAGTTCTCTCGTACAAAAACCGACCTCCATTAGCGACTTTTAATGAGCAAGAGCGCTAGGATACTGTTAGAATACTGACAGACCCCTTCTTTCCCTTAAAAAGAAAAGCAGAAAAAAGCATTATAAAAAAGATTTGAAAACAGCTCTATCTATCTATCTATCTATCTATCTATCTATCTATCTATCTATCTATCTATCTATCTATAAAGATTCTGCTTTAGAGCTGTCCCCTTGTCTATTAGTTTTTATTACCCATATAAATGAAATAGCGACCTCCTTGGAGAAGTTATAGGGGCCAATTGGCGTCATTCCATTCTCTCTTCTTCTGTGAGTCAGACCCCGCATTTTATGCTTGTTATCCTCTTTGTTTTTAGACATTTAAATCATACCGCATAGGTATGCGTCAACGTTACTCCTTTCAATAATTTCCCCCTAAACCTACTCAGTTCTTAGCTTCATATTGCAGAGTAAATGTGTCTCTCTCTCTCTCTCTCTCTCTCTCTCTCTCTCTCTCTCTCTCTCTCTCTCTCTCTTCCTCTTTTTCCTCTTCCTTCTGTCTATCTCTCCTCTTCACAATCTCATGTGAGTATGTGTGTGTGTATATACATTATATTTTGTTGTATGTAAGCGATTGCAAACTTGTATGAATGTATATATTCATATGTGTGCATGTATGCATACATACGCATATTGAAGTATGTATGTGTGTGCGTGTGTATGCATGTATGTGTGAGAGTATTTGCATGTTCGGGTATGTTGATATTCTCACACACAAACACACACATATATGTATAATGTGTGTGTGTGTGTGTGTGTGAGTGTTTACCTGCGTGCGCGCACACATATTTGTCTGTATGTTTGTCTATCGATATACATAAATATAGCCTTCTCTCTTTTGTATAGTTTGAAAATAAGGTTTGACGCGATTAATCAAGCAAACGGCAAGAAAGGTCGAGAGCGAGCAAAGAAAAAAAAAAAGATCTGGTATTTTATCGTTTGCAATAAACAGCATTAACATAAAACATTTACTTGTCTTTGATAGCTTCTATTTATATTTGACTCTCATTTAAATAAGATAATTTCCTCGGACATTCTTCCTTTTATTCCTGAGTTAAAATAAGTTTAGTTTCTTTGTTGAACGCCGAAAGATAAAGGACAAAGATAAATAAGGACAAAGATGTTAGGATCAAAGATTTGAAGGAGTGAGGTGACCTTGTTGCTGTAGTTTAGATTCAGCTCATATCTGATTGACCAAACCTTTCTGATCAAAGACATTTCAGCTGCAACTAACTGTATTTTTTATCTTCCAGACAGCTACGTTATCCTTAGAAAGATTCTTTTTTTTTTCACAGATGATACATTTATGATTTGATGTGCATTTGGATATTTGTTTATAATAGCCAGATGGCAATCTTTCCATTCACGAGCCGTCATTTAGCACGGCGTTTCTGGCCGAAAAAAATATATAATCTTTATTCCTGCGATAGAACGAAAGGCGAGTCCACAATGAAATTTCAATTTCCAGTTGAAACCAACAAATTTACTTTCACGACAGATTCCTTAGAAAAGATATGCCAAAAGATATCCAAAACCTTTTACTTAAAAATATTAAGCCAATTTTTATTTAGTCGAAAGAAATCGATATTGGGGAAGATATTTGAGCGATCATAGTTTCATAGTTAATTAACTATTTACTTATGAATTTTATTCGAGAGCAGAAAATCTGAAGAATATTTCTTTGATAGACTTTTAACACTTGTTAGCAATAATCTCCGCTTCGTGATTATATAATAATGAAACAGAGACGAAAATCAACTAGAAAATTCAACAAAATTGGAGCCACAATTAGAAGCAAAATATATAATCGTTCTAAGACAATTTTTAAAACAACAACAACAATAAAAACAATTTGGCAGCCGATTTATTATTGTATATTCGATCGAATGACAATCAAAAACAGGGTCCACAGCTATTTATTCTTTTAGTTGTAACATCAAGCATGTATCCTGCAATTTTTTCTTCCCCTTGATTCAGTCATTACACTGCGGCCATGCTGGGACACGGTCTTCAAGAATTTTTTTGTAGAATGAATCGACCCCAGTAGGTATTTTCGTTTTAAATCCAAGTACTTATTTTATCGGAAAATAAAAGAAAATCTTTCCCTTGGTTTCAAACAGTTATTAATGTTGATGGAAGTGGAACCATTTAAGTTCTAGTTTCACTGCTATGAATTAGCCGCTGACGATGTCACCCAGATAGCAAATCTTTTTATATACAGCACGCACTCTCTCTTTCTCTCTCTCTCTCTCTCTCTCTCTCTCTCTCTCTCTCTCTCTCTCTCACACACACACATTTGTAAGCTCCATTACTCTCGACCTGATTTGGTGTATGTTTAGTATTCCAGAGCAGCTTCTGCATCTAATAGGACTGGCAATCAGCCACTAAAAGCCCTACAGCCACTCGAGCAGCATAACTCCCTCGCAACAAGGGTCTTTTCAAGGAAGTAAGGTTCAAACATGTTCAGAGACATCGCAGACGGTCGTTTCAATTCCAAATCGGAACTGTACCGTTGTGAGAGATATTTCTCCTGGTGAGAGACTCTCTCTAGCAGGATCTCCAAATCATCAGAGTTGAGAGGTGGGGAGTCGTTCTCTTCTTCCGGCTCTGGTTCTGGTGATGCTGACCGCGTAGTCGAAGCAGCACATGGAAACTCAGACGATTGTAAGAGTTCAACTGAACAACATCGAGTTGAATCCAATGGCGTAGTCAGAGGAGGGGAGGCTGAGTTATCCCTGCTGTAAAGGGCACTGAACTGATGTTCTAAAGGCGCATTTTGGCTGGAGTTATAATCTGTCTCCACGTTGTCAATGATATCTGCTGGCTCAGAGAAATTAGGCTGGGTCCAGGAATCAGTCTTTTGCTATATTATTTATATATTTCATCTTTTATTTCATCTGTGTTAGAGGTTTTTAACGGC
>NC_142931.1:89677882-89685382 GCF_046866305.1 Octopus bimaculoides | reverse complement strand
AAGCCACGGGAGCCTGGTCAAAAGACGGGGAGAGATCCCCTTCCCCTTTCATATTCCTTTTTTTACAGGTGTAATCTCAGAATTGGTCTATTCATACTGGCCATTCTTCCGACATTCACCCACCTGTCAACAAATTTGCTACAAGCCAACACTTCCCTCTCCACTCTCACCTTCCTTTTCAGGTGGAACTTAAAAAGTTGATGAGGCCTTGGCCAAAGAGGAAAGTGTTTGACTTTAGCCTTTTCAAACGGGTCCACCGAACCACCTCACCGAAAAGAGCTGCGAGTTCCCGCGGGTCGGAGAGCCTGGTTTCGCTAATGGCTGCTACATCCACACTGTAAGACCTCTGGTCGTTTAAGAGGTGACCTTGTTTACAAGGTGACCCGCGGCCTCTCACATTTATGCTACCGACTCTGAGCACAACCATGTTTCAAAAAGATTTACGAAAGAGAAAAAAGCTCTACTTACCACCGTTGTCTGGTGGGGTGGTTCCCTTTTGTTTGGGTATTTCCACCAGATTTTTGTAAAGGTTTTTCGAGGAATTTTTTCCGAGCGACCCAACATCGTTTGTAAATTTGATCTTAATTATTTCGTAGTTCTCACTAGATATTTTCAAAGTGAGTATGTGTGCTGGTGGTGAGTTGTGTGTGGGCATGACAAAATCTGCCATTGTAGTGTCTGTATTTTCTTTCAAGTACGTGACAAGATGTTCATTGTTCGTGTTTATTACTGTGATGTTGGTCTTGGTGGTGGTGGTGTCTGTGTGTGTTGTAATTTGTGTTGGTGTTTGTGGTGGTAGTGCTGGAGAAGGTGTTGCTAAGTGTTGCGAGTGCATGTTGTTGGGAAGCTCTATTTTCTCGCGCCTCTCCAGTTTGTCAGCCGTTTCTTTACACTTCTTCTTTCTTTTCTTTTTCGGTGGCACTGTGTGCCACTCCCCTTTCTCACTATCACTGCTCGCACTGTCCGAGTTGATTGGGTCGGGGAAGGGGATGTCATTGGGGTCTGTTTCAGTATTTTTAAATGCAGTTTTATCTGTTGTTCGGTACCATTGTTGTTGGTGTCGGTCTGGTGATGGTTGGAGGTGGTGTCGCTTTTGGTGGTGGTGTTGGTGGTGCGGAAGCTTTCGTTTTCTGCTTCCGCTGCATCTCCTGTTGTTGATGTTGTTGCTGCTGCGCTGGAGATGATTCTGACGACTTCTTTTTTCTCTCCGCCTCCATTCTTTCCTTATAAATGGATCAATCTACTTTCAAATGCTTTTCGCTGCTGCAGAGGCAGCACTTTGGTCTTCGCCCCTCTACAGCAACATACAGCCTTGTGCCGTCCGGCAAATTTATAGAGTCGGGTATGGCATTTATGCTTTCTTGGTCAATTTGAACAAGGAGCTACATACCCATACCCGACCAGTTTTGGCTGTGCAATTTGTGTATTTCCAAAATAGTGGCAGTGTCTTCTATGTCGAAGAGAACAGCTGCCACTAGCCAGTATATATTTAATTCAGGAGGCACTAGTTCAATTTTTATCTTGGTTACGTGCCGACCAAGGTATGTCGGCACGAGCAGCAAATCCTCAGTTTTGAGGGGTGTTGTTGAATGCTGTTTTGAATCCTCTTCAGTTGAGAAGCGAACTTCTACTGTTCCAAATCGCTTCCCCTTGGTAACGAAAGATTTTTTGCCCCATATGGGCTTCAGTGCTATCTCCAACTGCTGTGGAGTTGCCCCTTCAATTTTTTTATGTTGGATATTAAAGATTTTGTAGATTATTGTCTTTTTGTTGGTCTGTTGTATTAATTGTTGTGGAGTATTAAGGAAGACATTGTTTCTATCCTTCCTTAACAACTTCTTTGCATTTTTTATTTCATCCATTGTAACGTTGATTTCCTCCGAACTTTGCTTAGCTGCGGATGCGAAACCGTTACAATGGGTTTAGTTGTTGGTCTTGGTGAAAGAAGGGAACAGCTTACTGTTCTCTTCAAAGACATTTTGGCAAAATATGTAAGTTTCAATACAAAATTTCAAATTTTTTGAAACGAAAATTTCGCCCCTAAAAGGAGAAAATTCCGCCTAACCGACTAGCTCAGCAAGAGACCGGTCGGTTTGGCTACAGAAATATTAAAAAATATAAAGGTGTTCCACAATATTTCCAGTAAAAATTGGCCAAAAACTTACAGCTTCTGGAGACACGTCCGTCCAGTTTGAAAACAATAACAACAACAACAATAATAATAATAATAATAATAATAATAATAATAATAATAATAATAATAAAAGAAAAAGAAGAAAAAAAGAAGAAAAGAAAAAAATACTTTCTAATTGATGTATCAATACCAGCAGATGACAACGTTTCCCTAAAAGAAATGGAAAAAATTTCAAAATACAAAGACCTGGAAATAGAGGTAACTCGAATGTGGAATCTAAAAACAGAAACAATTCCTATCATAGTAGGTGCCTTAGGTATAATAAAAAAAATATTCAGACAAATACATAACAAAAAAACCAGGACTTACAAATATATATAACATACAGAAAATTGCACTACTGGGCACTGCACACATCCTACGCAAAACACTTTCAATACAGTAAGCATAAGAGCATCACAGCAAACCACAGTACATACCCAAGGCGCACAGAGCTGCACTCGGTAGTGAAGTGAAAGCACGTTATAAAAATAAAACTACTGAACAACAATAATAATAATAATAATATCGAAAATACCTCAGGAATGAGAACCCAAGTTCACACTTGATGAAGGCTGGAGGGTATATCAGCCGAAACGTTGTGTTAACAATAAACAAGATGAGGACAAATATCCGTCAAATATAAATAATGTAAATAATGTACATAATTCATCGTCTCTTAAATATAGAACTGAAAAACAGAAAGTTAAAAACAGTTCAAAAAGGTTCAAACGTCGTGGTGTATTGGATCGATTTTTCGTCAATGGAAGAATCCAGTGAAATTCATATGTAAATCCAGTAGTACTCCAGGTGGAATGCTGGTGAGTAGATGAGGAGAGGTGCAGAAATTTCAGGTAGAAGTAAGTCCGAAGTGTAGGAGGTTAAAGCAGGATAAAACTGGTGCGACCACGTACAATATATATTGTTAAAATACCGTTGAGATCAATTTTGCTTTTTAGCTCTTTCAGGGTCGAGAGAAGAGTAAGAATCCAGAGCAGTAGATCAGAAGAACTACTAGAATATCGGACGAGATGCCTGATGATATCTGTTTCGGTCCTTTGCGTTTTGAAAGAAATACTTGCGATGCTACTGAAACCAATGGGGAAAGGAAGCTTGCAGGAATGGGCAACGGCCATTCTTCTACAAAAATCTTGCACGGGCGTGCAGATGCAGACAAATGGTTATCCTTGAACGACGGATGCTCCAAACACACACACACACACACACACACACACACACACACACACACACACACACACACACACACACACACACACACACACACACACACACAATATATATTTATAGAGGTACATTTGTTGTTGAAAATGTACCTGAATTTAAAAAAACTTGTAAATGTTTAAAATAAATTTATTTACATATATACCAAACTAGTTTCAACAATATTTTTTGTTTATCAATGGTAAAAATTTAGAATTACGAATTAGAAAAACATGTTTAAAAGTTTCAATGTTGACAAGTTTAAATACATCGGATTCCAAAACACACCGTTACAAGCGAAAGTTCCTCCACACGACGGAAAGAGAATCAGAGAAATTGTAAACCGAATCCCTTTTTTTACCATCTTTATTTCTCCCTTGTTTTTCTCCCTCTTAACTCAGTATAACTAAAACATTGATGATATTTATTACTTGTCGATCACTACTAACACTAATAAACTTTGTACATTTAAACAAGTTGATGCATAATTTTTATATTATTGACTGTTATGAACATTTAAACTTGTCAACATTGAAACTTTTAAACATGTTTTTCTAATGCATAAGTCTAAAATTTTACCGTTGATAAACAAAAAATATTGTTGATACTAGTTTGGTATATATGTAAATAAATTTATTTTAGACAATTACAAGGTTTTCAAATTTAGGTGCATTTTCAACAACAAATTTGCCTATATTTTTTCCTGCGTGGAAATACACCCACTCTTTTGTTATATATATATATATATTCCTGGAGAAGATGTGTGTGTGTGTGTGTGTGTTTGTGTGAATATGTACTTTTCTTATATGTATGCACATCAATAACAAACACAAACATAGGAAGAAAATGGGAACCAGTGTGAAAAGAAAGAATAATAGAAAAGAAAAAGACTATACAATGAAATAGAGAGAGAATGACAAATAGATAGATAGCGAAAAGAGACGAAAGGAGATTATACATACACACGCCCACATACACACATGTACATACATAGATACATACACACACATAAATGCATACGTATACACACACACACACACACACACACACACACACACACACAAACACACAAACACATATATATATATATATATAAGTATATACACACAGCGAAGGGGAGCGAGAACGAGAGAGAGGGGGGAGACTGAAAACAAAGGTGAGCGATGTCAGGAAAGATAAACAGAAATGAACCAACAGAAATACAAGACTAGACAATGTGAAGCAAAAGTAAGGAAATAAAAAGGAAATTGTAATACTAACAAGTAGGAAAAAAGAAGAAGCATATAACATAGAAGAAAACTACAAAATTCCGTCGTTAAACAAAGAAAAAACTCAGACGACGGGTGAAGTACTGGATAAGCAGAAGGGTCGAAGTGAAGGGTCGATGACAATAGAAGGTGGACAAACATAAAAGTGAACAAGAAGGTGAGTTGAGAGTAGAAGAAAGGGAAGAGAAAAGGAGAGAGCAAGCGAGCGAGCGAGAGAGAGAGAGAGAGAGAGAGAAGGTTAATGATTAGACGAACAAGAGTCAAGAGCAACAGGTGATAGCGAATGGTGACAGACGGAGAAAATGTGAAGTTTAAAGGAAGACTTGTTACAGTTTAAAACAAGAGAAGACCAGCACGTAAAATCAACATGTACAACGAAGATCAAGTGTTGTACATAAGCGACCGAAAGAGGAAACAATTCGGAAAGTAGACAGAACAAGTCAGGACGTCTATCCTGAACCAGAAAACAAACTAAAGACCTGAAAATCAGAGTACAAAAGCAGGGGGCGGAAAAAAGAAGTAAATATACATAAGGCGGGAATTGAATTTAATTGTTGTCGTTCAACAATGAAAAAAGGTAAATATTAAAACAAACTGAGTCTTTGTCGAAGGAGATAATTTTAGGAGCTATAAAACAGAAGCATATAGGTGAAAAGGTAATTTTTCAGTCATATTTCACTCGCATTATAAATGTGAAATTAACACAAATTTCATAATTCTGATCATGAATTTTCAACAGCATTTGAACCTAAAGGGTGAATACTTGCAGTGTTTTGGTCAAAAATACTGTAAATATTCTCCCGCTTCAGGATAACTTCAACAAAACATTTTTGAAATCTTGCCAAAAAAGGAGGTTCTACGTGCTCGTCCAGCCTGCAATAAGTAAGAGTCAAATTTTTCTCAAATTACACTCCACACATCTTGAAAAACGAGTGACAAATTAAATTATATGGTCTTGAATGCACTAGTCCTAGATACAGTATCTAAAAGAAAGACGGGATGGTAATAGCTTGAGTATCTTTCATCATAGATTTGGTCTTTTACCCGGAATTAAACAGCAATAATAATTCATGAAACCAAATCTTATCTCTAAAAAATGATGCGCACCGAGCTTGCATCACTAAACTCCTTTCCGTTTATTTCCATAATATGTTATGAAAGAAACGAACTCCCAAAAAACCGTTTTCTTATACCCTAAAGACAATAAGTTGGTAAACGAGTTCGATTCCGCGTATAGGTGCCCATGTTGTTCTTGTTGGTGGTAGTGGTGGTGATGCCCTCAGCAGCAATCACTTTCACAAACATCACCCCGTTTAGCTTTCTAACATTTGACAGAATTTGGTGGTCGAGTCCATTAGCTTGGCTAATAGAAAAAGGTTTTACAAGTTTTCAGAAAACATAAATAGCAAAGTCAACATTGGCGGAATTTGAACTCCGAAGTAATGGGACGTCTTATCATACACCACGCTGCAGCTGCAGAAATAACAATTTCTGATTGACGCACTAGATTCATAAATTTTGAGGGGAGGATCAGTCGATTAAATCGATTCCGGTACATATAACTTTCAGAGGGCTGAAAGACAAACTTAACGCGGCGGGGGTTGTGGTGTCTAAACACAGGACATAAAAGGGCTGTAACTAAATACCACAAGGTATTTCATCTGATGCTTTATCGATTCTGCCATCTACTACCACTAAACAATTTTTAACATTGATCACAAATTTGATGAGGTGGAATTGAGGGTGGAGCTACCTGATTCATATTTATCTCAGTTCTTGACGGGAGATTTCTTTTATTGATCCCAGCATAATGAAAGGGTCAGTTAACCCCACTGGGACTTGAACTCAGAAGGAAAGCGCCGAAAGAAATACTGTAAGGTATTTAGTATCAATTCATCGCTCTCAACGCCTTGATAATAATAACAACAGCATCCTTATAAATCATTGATTGGTAATTTCCGACGTATTTGCTTAACTTTTCTGCTAGTTCTCAGCTGTTTCTGTTTCCTATGATAAACAGCAACTACATTCCAAATACGACACATGCAGTTACATAAATAACTCCAATTGAGAAGTGATACCACTTTCAAGTGGGTTTTCTTTATTTTGGCACTCATTTTCGCATACACAAATTAATATTCACCTTCCTCCCTCTCTTTGTCTCTCTTTCTCTCTCTCTCTCACTCTTACACACACACACTCACGCACGCACGCACACACACACACACACACACACACACACACACACACACACACACACAGACACACGAAGCAAACCAAATAGTCTCGATGCGCATATTAGTGTATAGAATGTATAAAGTACATAGCGTTGGAGAAGCGTGTTTTTACAAACGTACTAATTCCACAAGCATGAAAAATACAAATACTTGTAACAAAATAGATAGAAAAACGAATACTAAAAACCATTATTTTTGCGTGTATGTGTTTGTACGTATGTATGTGAAATAAGCATTAAGCTATAAAAACGACGATAGAATATAGAATTCTACTGATTTTTCATTCTCTCAATGCAGTTGTGTACACAATTTGTTACAGTTATGTTGTTGATGTTGTTATGGTTGTTCTTTGACGGCGTTATTTCAGATACGAGAGTGAGTCAAAAAGTAATGCCATTTTATTTAGGACAGGTATAATTACCAACACAGGAACATGTATCATACGTCAAAATGAGGCTGGTTCTCTGTGGATCACATCCCTACTTCTCAACATAGTCACTGTTTCTCTCAATAATGTTCCACCTTCGAATGAGAGCATGTATCCATGCCCGTAAAATTCTATTGACTGTTCTTTGAGCCACTTCTTCACTACAGTGATCCA
>NC_142931.1:89665382-89672882 GCF_046866305.1 Octopus bimaculoides | reverse complement strand
TTCGTGTATGTTTTCTCATTTTACAAAACTTCTCTGATGATACTGTCGAAATTCCTATGAAAATGCCGAGAAACCCACTCTTACTTCACTAAGAAGAGATTTGGAAAAAAAAAAAGAGCAGGAAAACATCTATCTTTTATCTTTTACTTGTTTCACTCATTAGACTGCGGCCATGCTGAGGCCCGCTTTGAAGAATTTTTAATCGAATGTGTCGACCCTTGTGGTACTTATTTTTTAAAGCCTGATACTTATTTTATCGGTCTCTTTTGCCGAACTGCTAAGTTACGGGGACGTAAACTCACCAGCATCGGTTGTCAAGCGGGGTGGGGGACAAACACACACACATACACATGTATGTATCGTCGGCGGCGTTTTATCGTGTGTCCGATTATTTGGCTTCTTCTTGACCGCTTCTTCCCCTCTGTCCGTATTTATGCCTCTGATGACGAAAGAGGCCGATTCTTGCATGTCTATTGCGAAGTTCACAAGGGATCCGGGATCCGTGGTGGAGGTTTTGTTTGTTGCAGCCTCCATTTTCTTTCTTGTCGTTTCTCTTCTTTCCTCTGTCGTTCAGCTTCAAAATGATCTATCACAGTGGGGATGGAATGATGCCAACCAAGCCTGCCCTGAGCTTCAATATCCCAGGCTTTGGGATCGATTTCAGTCAGTTTTAGGCTTTGCTTCGGCTGATCGTTCTATCGACGGAGGGGACATCCACGGAGTCTTCTTCCGGACGAAAGTTCACCATATAAAATTTGACAAGGCAGCCGGTCTCTTTCATTCTTGCTACGTGACCCGCCCATCTCAGACGATGTTTCAGGATGGTGGCCTTGCAGCTGCTTTTTGTTCTCTCCAAAACGGAGACATCGGTCACATAGTCATTCCATCTGATATTCATAATAGAGCGGAGCTTCTGTTGGTGAAATCGCTCTAGTTTTTTGAAGTCACTTCGGTAAAAAGTCCAGGTTTCACAACTGTAGAGGGGGGTAGAGATCACGACAATTTTGTTTGGTGGTTCAGATCTTTATTCTTAAGGACCCTTTTTCCATCAAACCCGGTGTGAGCCGCCCTTAATCAGTTCTCCTTTTCCGATGTACACTTGTTCGAAAGCAAACTTCCCAAAGTATGAAAAGTGGTCGACTTTCTCCAGTGGCGTCTCGGAGATGGTAACGTTGAGGTCTGGAGTTTTCTAGCTCAGAACGGGTTATGCCAGGATTTTTGTCTTTTTGATGTTGACTTTTAGGCCAAACTGAGTGTAAGCATTGACGAAGTTATTCACCAATTGTTGAAGCTGTTCACTGGAGTGGCAGACCGCTTCGTTCTCATCAGCATACTGAAGTTCAGTGATCTTTTGCTTCCTAGTCAGTCTTTGTGATTTCAATCAGGGAAGGTTGAAACATCCCCTGTCATATCGGTACCTAACGTTGGCTCCTGGATTACCCGAAGGCAGTTCATGAAATATAGCTGCAAGGTACAAGGGGAAGAGCGCCGAGGCCAAAACCCATCCTTGTTTTAATCATCCAGTGATGGGAATGTCTTCAGACAGTTGGTTTTGATGGAAGATGATTCCAGTCATATCGTCATATAATCCCTGTACTAGGAAAATGAACTGATTGGGCAGCCGAAGCGTCGGAGGACCTTCCACACAGCAGGCCTTGGGACTGTATCAAAGGCTTTTTCGAGGTCGTAGAAAACAAAATAGAGAGGTTTTTGTTGTTCCCCACTATTTTTTTGTATTTGCCGAGCACAAAAGATCATGTCAGTTGTCCCTCTGGACATTGTGATTCGGGCAGGACTTCCTCCGCGATGACTTGGAGACGATCTAGAAGGAGCCTTGCAAAGATTTTCTCTACATTGGAGACCAGTGAGATGTCACTATAGTTCCCACATCGTTCTGTCTCTTTTTGAAGATGGCGATGATAACAGCATCTTCGAGGTCTTTGGGAACATGGCGGTTCTTTCACATTCGGAAAATCAATGTGAACTGACTGGTGTTTAATAGTAGTCCACCATGTTTTAGAAGCTCCATTGGGATGTTGTCTGGACTGGGGGACTTCTGCTGCTTCATGCGGTTGCAGGTAGTCTGGTACTCTTTGTAGGATGGTGGCGTGTTCATCCAGTGTCGAGTTTGATGCATGGGCACGGCACGTTCTTCAAAAAGTCTTTCACCGCGTTGGAGCCTTGGTTCAGAAGACTCGAGAAGTGCTCTCTCTAACGTTGAACGATATCTTGTGGGTCAGTCAGGATGGTGTTGGCGTCTACTGATTGATGATCTCACGGGCATCAATCTGATTGATGACCATGCTGATGATCTAACGGGCCCAAAAAGTTTCTGAGTTCACGTCTGAAGTCACGGGTGTCAGCATACCCTTGGAGTTCAACGGCTTTTTGTTGCCACCAGTTGTTCTGCATCTCTCTCAATTTTGTTTGGCATTGTCTTTAAGGTCATGATATCTCACCTTCTTGTGCTGCGATCTTGGATCTTGCTCAAGAGAGAAGCAGGCTTGCCGTTTTGCATCGATCAGCTGGCTGATTGCATGATCATTGTCATCAAGCCTTTTGCTGTACCCGAGGGTGTGTTCAGCCACTTCAGTGATTGTTTTTCGAAGTGTGATCCTTTCCTTATTCATATCCTGGTTGTCAGATGGGATGGATTGAAGGTGTTTGAGAATGGAAGATACATAAAGGAGCTGATCTCTAGGTTGTTAAGCTTCGCTATATCAAATTTTCTTCTGACTAGTTTTGTTCTTCCAGTCTTTGGTTTGCTGTTAACCCTTATTCGAAGGCGGGTGATGGTCTGTTCAGCAATCGTCAACGCTATTAGCCGATTGCGTGATGAGGGCGTTTCTTTTGTCTCGTTGCCGGATGATGGAGCAGTCCAGGAGATGCCAGTGTTTCGAACTGGGATGCTTCCATGTGGTCTTGATGCGATTTGGAAGTCGAAATTGGGTGTTGGTGATGAAGAGAGAGTGCTCAACGCACAGCCCAAGGAGCAAGAGTTCATTTTCATTGCAGTTTCCGACTCCTTCTCTGTTAATAACATTCTCCCATAGTCTGTTGTCTTTCCCCACTCTTGCATTGAAATTTCCGAAGAGGAGGAGCTTGTCATTTGGTGGTACATTGAGGGTCAGGTTACTCAGCTGTTGGTAGAAGGTATTTTTCACATTGTCATTGGCATCAAGTGCAGGTGCGTAAGTAGAGATCAGTGTCAGAGGTAGCAGAGATCGGTATTCGGAGAGTCATAAGCCGTTCATTGATGGTAGAAGGATTCAGATGGTGTTCCTTCACAAACTTGGATTTTACAGCAAAAGCGACTCCGTGAATTTTTCTCTCTCCTTCTTGTTTTCCTTTACAAGAAAGAAAGACTGAAGAGATAGGTCCTTCTTTTGGAAACGTGTATATATATATATATATATATATATACGACAAGCTTCTTTCAGTATCCGTCTACAAAATCCACTAACAAGTCTGGTCAGCCTGAGATTATAATAGAAGAATCTTGCACAAGGTGTCACGCATGCGCCTACATGTATGCAAAACATGCATACATTCGTAGATACAAACAATGAGCTCCTGCACAGTCTCTGTCTACCAAACATGAATCACAAAGCGTCAACCAGCCAAAAAGTACACCACAAAACCCTTGACTAGTGCTGTGCAATGGGATCGATCCTGGATTTGGGTGGCTGCGGTGCAAACTTCTTGTCCATGCGGCTATGCATTGACTTAGCTTAACTGAATTAAAATATTGTTGAGACCAACCTAGACTGAGTTTCATCCGGATTATTGTAAGTGGGAGAGTTTCCTGATGTTGCGGTAAAACACAGCTAAATCTTCTATGTCAACAGCATGTACGACAGGCCCTCTACACATAAAATAGAGTCATACATCAGTGTCTACTTGATGAATGTCAATGCTCGATTTCAAGTAGAGAACAAACAAAATATGGAACTTTGAAGACTCGGATACAAATACCTTTTGTGTGCGTGTTAGTGTGCTAGCGTGTGCGATTGCATGCTTTTGTGTGTGTTTGTGGGCTATAAACGTTTCAACTGTAAATATATACACATTCAAGTATCTAGATGCAAACAACTAGAAATAGAGTCAATAATAGAATATTTGTACTTTTAGATTGGCTATTCTTCAATTGAATTAAATTACCTGTAGCTAACTGGATTGTATATTTCAGTGGCTTATTTTTTTATGGCGTTCATGCTTTGTCAGGAATTATTTAGTGCGTATGTGATGTGAAAGTATTACCATAAGTAATTGAACTTGGCTCGCCGATAGCTTATCGTCTACCTTACTGAGACAACCCAAAATGTACTTTCTCTTTCTCTTTGTACACACGCATACACACGCCTACAAACAATCAAAAGCGTGCACACAATCAGACATATACATACATAAGAATACATACACACACACATACTCTAGTACAAACATATATACACCCACACGCAAAAGCACAAACATGCCATTTTCAGCAAAACAACTTCCATTACCTGATAACTAACGATTTTCTGCCATAAGTATGAATATTACTGAAGTGATATAGTCGAATTTTTTCTCTTACACTATTTTGTGTTATTCTAAGGCGGCGAATCAGCAGAATCGTTAGTATGCCGAACAAAGTGCTTAGCGGCATTTAGTTCATCTTAACGTTCTGAGTTCAAATTCTGCTGAGGTCGACGTATGTATGTGTTTGTATGTATGTAATATATGCAAGTGTATTTGTGTGTGTAGTTTGATTCACATCAATAAGTTTCCTGTTCTTCTATTTGAAATTGCAGTGGATGGATGGGTGTGGGGGAACGTACCATAACTACATATGATTAAATATATTTTATACATTTACAAAGTTTTTTCCTCAAAATAGTTAACTTTGACTGACGTACTTTACAGTTCACAAATGAGAGTATGTATGTGTACTTGT
Organism: Octopus bimaculoides; assembly: GCF_046866305.1. NCBI lineage: Eukaryota > Metazoa > Mollusca > Cephalopoda > Octopoda > Octopodidae > Octopus > Octopus bimaculoides. The sequence goes on along the minus strand of NC_142931.1, from coordinate 89,667,946 downwards.
ATACATACACGTGTATTGTGGATATGTATGTGTTTTGCGTGTGAGTGTTTACACAGTTCTTCAAAATATGCGAGACACTTATGAATACGATACAAGCCAATCCTCCGTATACACATTTTTATATTTTTCTAATGCTATAACGTACATGTTACTCCAGTTATTTGAGTCAAGAGGATGTCAACGATTCGCATTCTTGTAAAGTCATAAGTAACACATTTCAACCTTTGTTTTGCACGTCGCCTCACTGTAATTTTGTACTCCATAGAACATTACACACACACACATACACACACACACATACACACACACACATACACACACATGTATGTATGTATGTATGTATGTATGTATGTATGTATGTATGTATGTATGTATGTATGTATGTTTCAGTGTCTTGTACTGCAGAGTTCAAAGTTCCTTTTAGACATAATGATATTTTTTTTAGAGAAGAAACCTGACCAGTTCGACTTTTCTCTGAAATACATGAAATCGAAATTTTTGATAGTTTCGAAATGATTCTGTAAATTGTGGACTCGACACCACGAACACTACCACTGCTCAGTCTATTACAAAAAGCAGCCGAATCTCCCATAAATCTAGTGTAAAAAAATTCAGGTCACAGTCGAAGAATCTCTGCAAGGAACATATCTTCGATGCGTGTATATGTACCAGAAGCCATGGCACGCCTCTAGCTTTCTATATAGAGTGGCAGTAGATGGATCACTTAAGTAGTGAAACAAACTTTCTACGGTAAGTTAAACAGGCGCTTCAATTTACTCAGGTTGTATGATGAACTGGTAGTCGTAACCGAGCCGTACCTCAAACAGAACAACGCATCTGTCGGTTCAGCGTTCCATAACGCTGCTCACTGGCATGGACTTACTTCTTTAGGTGCCGAGCTTGTTTTGGTTCTGCCACTTACTCGTATTTTTCTAGAATGGTACCGCATCTGATGGCCATCTCCTCTTTAGTAGCAAACACGACCCTCCTGGGTTCCACTTCCAAAATATACCCCTCAACTATTCCAACGCTAACCAATACGTACTGATGAGGCGAGAGGGTACAGCCTTGTCAGATCGAGACTGGTGGTTGTCTTGCTCTGTTTACTGTATGTAATCTTTCTGAAGGACGGAAAGAAGAAACAAGGAACCTCTTGCAGGGCTCAAACAAGCTTGTTTCCTCATTCGTGCAAGAAGTAAACCTACAAAATGTCCAATATGAATCCCTTTTAAAATAAGATCCTAAAGTGTTTTCTTCGATTTCATGGAAAATGATGACACCTGTCGTCAGGGTGATCGAAAGCGTGTGGAAACTCGAACAGATCCATGCACAATCTTCACCACAGCGATACACACACACAAAGTGAAAACTCTGATCGATTTGGATTGTTTATATACGCCGACTCACAAGCCGCTGTTACATAAAATATAAAGGTTTATCTTGGACCTGAAATGGTTGTGTTGAAGTATGTGAACGATGTCAACGTCGTAGAAATGGATGACATAATGCGAGTCGATGGCCGGGACTAAAATCAACCTGGATAAGTCGATGGGCTTGCATTTCAGCATCGAAAGAAACAATTCTACAGACTGTGTCATGATGTGCCATCCCCACTCAGGCATTCCCGTACTACATCCCCCTCTTTTCATCACCTCCTGTTGTGTCCCCAAGTTAGGCTAACACTAAGTCTTTCCTTCTAAGAACGTCGGCTCTCTGAACCCTCTACCACCTCACTTATGGCTTTCCTGAAGTTGTAGACTTACAAATTTTGAAGCAGTAATGGCATCAATCTCACTTGTATAGGAGTCTCTTCAAGGAACATGGGTATGCTACTTCTTCCAGATCAGTGGTTCTTAACTGGGAGCCATATGACCTTTAGGGGTCCATTTACGATTTTGTGGCCAAAGTTTATGCGCAATAAATTTGTTATACTTCTACGATGCACAAAATATTTCAACAATTTTTTGTACAATTTTCCTAATATTTAATTATAAAAATATAATGGGATTTTTTTACGCATAAAATGGCTTGTGGGGAGGGTTTAGCTGAGTAAAATAGGAATGAAATGGGTCCATGGGTAAAAAATAGTTGAGAAACGCTGCTACAGACTCAGTAATTAGAAACAAAAGACTGAATGGTAACCTGGTTAACACTATTTCTCACAACATGTTCGACAATAGCTTCCTTTCCTTACGAAGAAGTGCTGAAAAGTTCTTGGCTTTAAGGGTATCCTAAATGTCCCGGCTGGGGGCCCAACCTTCCAAGTTCTTTTACAGGGCTTAAATATTACACTTATTACAGGGCTGCAATAAGTGTGTGAATCTGAGTGGGGAATATGTTGAATAAAATCATAATTAACTGATCCTCCTATATTTTCTTTTACCCAAAGCCAGGAACCTTTGAGTACCCCCTCGTATAAATCTCCATACTGTCCATGTCATGCGCACTGACTAAAGCCGTCGGACTGAAGAAACCCGACTGATTTAGTTTTACGCCTACATTTTCAACATGGCGAATTTCTTGCTTCACATTATCTCACACCCCATTGTTATTTTGGTAGAATA
>NC_142931.1:89647882-89660382 GCF_046866305.1 Octopus bimaculoides | reverse complement strand
ATACTGAACCAAACGACTTGCAGACAATGTATCCCGTTGAATTCTTTAACTTAATTCACAACTAAAGTGACAAAAAAAACCCCACAAAGTACAGGTGTTTATAACAAACCATGTTATATTGACAACCAGCAGTATATTGGATAGATACTATCCCTTAGTGGGTTGAATCCTCAACCCCTAACTCTCTCGCATTATATATATATATATATATATATATATATATATATATATATATATATATATATATATATATATATATATATATATATATATATATATATATATATATATATATATACACATATATATATATATATAGGTATAGGACGTCACAAAACGTAAACAACATGAATTACGAAATACGAAAACTACATGAAATAGGAAGGCAAATTTGGCTATGCGAAAAACGAGAGAAACAAATGGAAAACAAGACAAGTAACATAAAGAACGACCCTTCATCGGTTGTCGGCTGTTCATCTACTTCAATTTCGAGCAATTAACAGCAATATGAGGCTTCGAAAAACATTTGCTCCTGCGAACCAAAATTTGAGATTTGCAGAGGCTCAAATTTGGTAACAAAAACAGGACAGTGGAGACATAAAACAAACCAAACGAAAACAAGGAGGTTTGTTGGATATACATACATACAAACACACATACGCATGCACGCACGCACGCACACACACACACACACACACACACACATACACACACACACACACACACACACACACACACACACACACACACACACACACACAGACATATTCATTCTTTTACTTTTTTTCTTTTATGTGTTTCAGTCATGCGGTTCCGGTCATGTTGGAGTATCATCGTTACTTTGTATCCTTTTCACAGGCTTCTTAAATTAGGCCAATCACCATTATTCAGCCTTCTACTCAACCGATTTAAGATCCTTGCTCTGCGTCCCATAAAAAGACCTGTTACTGGAGATTTCATTTTGGGGTATGCTGGTCTTTATTTCTGGAACATATTTAGTGCATACATCTTGCACCGATTAAGTTTGAAGTTGTCTCGCATACGCAAATTGTCGGACCAATTTTGTTTATAGATCTCTTTGCAGATTGATTTCCAGTTTGCTTTATGGAAATTCAAGTTGTAAATGGCTTCAGTATTTCTTATAGAATAGATACCAGCAATTCACCTTGGAGCAAACATTGTTAGTTCTACAATGTAGTGGTACGAGAAAGCTGTTGGAGTTATCTTCGTGTTATGGATAACGTTCATATTGTTTGTGAAGCAGAGATCCAAGATGTCACAACCGACTGGCAGGAGTACCGCTTGTTTCTTGAACAGTGTATTAGAAAGTTCTAGCAATAATTCTGTTTGCCTTTGTTTATGCAGTGACACTCCAGAGAGGATGTGTTCTTCAGGCTATATAACATTTGAGAGGTGGAAGCCGCCAAGGAGGAGTATATTGATGTGTTCGTCCAGACTGAGCAAAACCTCTTCTATGTCTCTGCGGCTATTTTCACATTTATCATCATGTTTGAAGCATTTGGTGGACGACATAATGTGCGTATTACCACATTAAGTTGATGTAAATGCCCTATAAATGTCTCACAGACCAGGTTGGAATGTGACAACAGGGTTTTTGGTGCGAGATCTTCCCGAATGTACGTCACAACTCCACAATGGCTTCGTTCTCTTTTGTCAACTCCGCATCATTTATGTCCGCGAAGAGCTGTACAGAGACGTTTTTTTCTGTAAGTGCAATGTTTCTATGTACACATACACAAATACATGTATATGTATGCATTGGCGGATCTACTATAAACCTAATGAAGCTTAAGGGCCCTTCTGATCAACTTAATTTTTTTATTCTGTCAATATTTTTCTTTTTGTATTTTGCCATGCACACAGGGCCGATAAAACGAAATAGACTGAAAAAAAAAGTTTTGTTTCTACACCAGTCCCCTAAAAAAGGATGGTGCCAGTGAAACGACAAAGAAAAGTAAAAACAAAAAAAAGCATGTATGTATGTACGTTTATGTTTGTGCGTATGAATATATTATATAGCGATAAAAAGAAATAAACAAAAAGAGTTCCGTCTCCAAGAGCAGTATGGTGCCAGAGAAGCGACAAAGAAAATTTTTAAAAAAAATGTATGTAGATGTGTTTGTATGTATGTATGTATGTATGTATGTATGTATGTATGAATGTATGTATGTATGTATGTAACTGGTAACATGGAATCCAGTACAACCTGTCACATGGTCGGGTTGCCGGCGACTAAACTGACACTCCCACCAGGCTATCCTGGTGAGGAGGCTTGCTAGAAACCCAGCAGGATTAAAAACAAGACCTGTTGAAAGGTCGGATGAACCTAGTGCAGGTTCAACGGCTATCTAGCAACAGCACGGGTACGCAGAAATTCCGGGATGGTGTCCGGTGGGCTGAAAGACCACTGGGAGTGAAGCACCCCTCAGCTTCTGTTGAAGCATGTCTCTAGGAGAAGGTTACTCTGATATAAAACCAGATATGCAGGAAATGGCATTGGACATTTTGGGGGTCTTTGGTTTGTGCTAGAGATCATGGCGCTCCCACATCCCTGAGCCTGCGACTCATATTGGCACCAGACATCTTGCTCCGACTTGTCTCTGGATAATGTCAATAAAGTGGAGAGGGTCTATGAGGTGTCTACAGGCATTGCTGACCTCTGCTCGATATGTGCTTCCCCCACCCTATATATATTTATTTTATTTTTAGTATATATGTATCTTTATATATTTTTAGTATATTTTTATTTTATTTTTTATTCGAAAGTCCTGCAGCGATGGGAAGGTGGTGAAGCATGCAGACCTGATGAGTTGGAAGCATGTGGTCAGCGACTTGCATGTAGGCAACCCATGCTAGATATAAAGTCGTCTCCTTGTCGTCCAAGACAGTGGTAAGATTCGGTTGCTGCATGGGCGACTGAGCAGCTCCATTTGGAGAGGGCACTGCTCACCCGGAGGCCGGGGAGGTTATAGAAAAGGTTGTATACCTTGCGCTCGAAAAACAAAGAGACTTTTATTTACAAAATCTGGATGGAACTCGAACATTTCATGTTGGAATGTGCGCCCTCTGTTGGATAACAAGAGTGACAGTAGGCTTGAAAGATGCATTGCACTTGTTGCTCGCGAGCTGAACCATTATAACATTGATATAGCTGCACTTTCAGAGACTCGTATAGGTGACCGTCAGCTTGAGGAAGTAGAAGGTGGATACACCTTTTTTTGGAAGGGGAGGCAGAAGGGGGAGCGCAGAGAGGCTGGTGTTGGCTTTGCAGTTCGATCTGGTATCCTTAAGAAGTTGGAGGAGCTTCCTGTTCCTATAAATGAACGTCTAATGACTCTACGATTGCACCTGAAAGGTGGGCGGTTTGCTACTGTAATAAGTGCCTATGCACCTACTTTAACTAGCTGTGATGAAGATAAAACTATTTTTATACCCAGCTGAGAGCCATACTTAGGAAAATCTCCAGTTCTGATAAAGTCATTCTACTGTTTCATCCACAACTGACTCATGGTTTAGGAGTTCAGAGAAGTGTTCAATCCAGCGACCTGTGATTTCTGTTGATTTAGTAAACAGAGGTGAAGACTCCTTGGAAAGCAAAGGAGCTGATGTGGAGCTCTTAGGCCCATAAACTTGCTTCATAAGATAATAAAGCTTCTTGTGTCATTTGCATCAGCAGCATCCTGAACATCACAAGCAAGATCCTCCCACCAAGTGTTCTTCATCTTCCTGAGAGATCGCTGCAGTAATGATTTTAGGCTGCTATAGTGGGTAAGTGCTAGATATCGCTGCACAGCAGAAAGTTCTCTGCCTAGCAATATATTGTGGGCATGGCGCTTTACAGCCAATAGTCACTGAACTTCAACATCATTTTCATCAAACCAGTCTCTGTGTCTGGCAGTAGCATATCCCAGTGTTTCAGCAGCTTATTGAAGAACCTAGCCTCGAAAATCTTCCCATACTGTAGTATTTTCAATGCTGGACAAGTGAGTCTGAAGCTCTTTCCTCAACACAGCATCAAATATCTTGTGGACATTCAGACGCCGAGGATTGCCAACTGGCTTTCTTCTCTCTTTCAGTCTAATCATCATCCGGAACTTTACTCGCACCAGACTGTGGTTTGTCCAACATTCCAATCCATGAAAAAACTTGACATTACAAAAGTCATAGATGTCACGCTTGCGGATGATGACATAATCCAGCAAGTGCCAAACTTTAGACCTTGGATGCAACCACTTTGTTGTGTAATCACTTTTGTGCATAAAATGAGTGCTTGCTATGTAAAGCCCATGTTCATCGCAAAGCTCCAGCAGAATGAAGCCATTGCTATTCATTTTCCCTACTCCAAAACGTCCTAAAGATTTCCATGTTTCCATGTTTGACAGTCTGTTCTAACCCTGGCATTGAAATCCCCCAGTGGATGAAACTATGCAACAAAGACCTATCATTGGCTCCTTAAATTCCATGCCCTCAGTATATGAAGTAATGACATCAATAAGTAAATTGGATCTTGGTAGCGCACCTGGAAAGGATGGAATTTGTGCTGAGATCTTGTGATTTGGTGGTGATTACATCATACAGTCCCTTCATGAACTTATTAGTGCAGTCTGGAGGGATGGTGCAATGCCTAAGGACTGGAAGAATGCAATTATTCTTCCTCTCTATAAAGGAAAAGGAGCTAGATCAATGTGTGGTAACTACAGAGGTGTTGCTCTACTATCAACTGCTGGCAAGGTTCTGGCAAATATTCTTCTTTCTCACCTGAATGGGTGTCTCATAGATGATGTCCGATCTGAATCTCAATGTGGCTTCCGATCTGATAGAGGGACAATGGATATGATTTTCACAGCAAGTGAAATATGATTTTCAACCAGCGCATGAAGTTAAGCCTAGAAGGTCTCGCTACATGCTAGAAATAACAAAACAAGTAAGAAACTCCAAACCCCCTGGTTTTTATGTATTTGAAGGTTACCTTCTGCTAGCATCTTTGCTTACATTTGTTAAACTACGACAGGATTGCACAATATGAATCAGTAGCAGAAGGTTTATGTGAATACATCACCTCAAATTATTCTGATGTTTCCAAACGCATTGTTACGAAGAAACTTGCAGATGGAACAAGTGATAGGACTTCTTTGAAAAGGGTTGAAAAATTTAGGATAGAAGTTCTAAATCAAGTCTATGACTGCTTGATAATTCAGTTCAGCAAGAGGATGGAACCATATGAACAGATTGTGAAAAGGTTCAAGTTTCTCTCAGAACTGATGAATTTGATGAGGACAGTATCAAACTTATATCGCATTACAAAGACGATATTGACCACAAATTAATAAATGAGTGTTATCAGTTCAAAGAGTATTTACACCTTAAGAAATCGCGGAACACAGAAGAAAACACACCACCAAAAATGCAATGCACAGATCTTCAGCATATTTATGAGCAACAATTAATTGACGTGTTCCCTAATATTCTTTTCTACTCTAGGCACAAGGTCCGAAATTTTTGGGGAGGGGACCAGTCGATTAGATCGACCCCAGTACGCAACTAGTATTTAATTTATCGACCCCGAAAGGATGAAAGGCAAAGTCAACCTCGGCGGAATTTGAGTGTTCCCTAATATTACCACTGCACTTAAGCTGTACTTGACAATGCCTACCACGAGCTGTGAAGCAGAAAGGAGTTCCTCAAAGCTTTCTTTTATGAAGAATAAATTTCAGTCTACCATGACTGAAGAGCGCTTAAATTTCTTATACATATTGTCTCTAGAAAATGATATTTCAAGGAAGCTTTCATATGACAAGACTGTAAGGGAATACGTTGCTGTAAAGGCTGGAGAGGTGTGGCAGCAGCATTCGGTCCTTGCCATACCTACAAATAGAGTCAGAAAGAGAAATGGTTGTCAGATAATTTTTACTTCTCCCGCCCCTATTTCTGGTCTCCTAATTCCCTCGATTGTAGCCTCATGGATTACATGGATGTGTGGGGTGCGATTGACAAAGACTAGCTACTCTGCTTGCAAAACAAAGGCCGAGCTGGTGGCCAAGGGGAAGGAAATGTTCGACGATCTTCCCAGGGACACAGTGAAAAACGCATGCACCAGGTTCCGGAGCCATCTTGAGACTATGGTGGAAGCTGAGGGCGAGAGTAATCGTCGTCTTGTCGTTGTCATCACTACCATTACTACCACCACCACCACCACCACCACCATAATCATCATCATCATCATCATCATCATCATCATCAACTTTAATGTAATGATAATGGCCACCCTCGTTCAAACACTTGTTCTTCTTTACCATAATGCTCCTTCATTTTTCGCCGCTCCACTCACCTTCTCCCCATTCGTTTCTACCACAACTCACTTAATCTGGTTTTCTTTACCTTTCTTCTTCTTCTTCTTCTTCTTCTTCTTCTTCTTCTTCTTCCTCTTCCTCTTCCTCTTCCTCTTCCTCTTCTTCTTCTTCTTCTTCTTCCTCTTCTTCTTCTTCTTCTTCTTCTTCTTCTTCTTCTTCTTCCTCTTCTTCTTCTTCTTCTTCTTCTTCTTCTTCTTCTTCTTCTTCTTCTTCTTCTTATTATTATTATTATTATTATTATTATTATTATTATTTGTTATTCTTGTTCCTCCTCCTCTTCATCATCATCATCATCATCATCATCACCATCACCATCCCAAACCACCACCACCACCACCACCACCACTACCATTGCATTCTAAGCTGTTTAGTCGGTGCTGTTTGTTTTGACGTCTTCAATGTCGGGTGTAACTGCCCATCTCGTGTTTATTTTTACTTCTGGGACTTGCTACTCCGTTAGCACGGATTATGTCTTTAATTCCAACACATTGAAGTTGTTGATTTTGTTTTCATATTTGTTTGTTTGTCTATTTATTTATTTTCCTTTCCTTTTTCTCTCCACTGAACTTCTCCACCACTCTCCCTCGCTACCTCTATAAACCTTACACCGGGTCTCTAATTCCCAACTCTTTCCATTGAAATCATTTGTACAACTTCTGTTCTTCTATCGATGTAGAAAAAGTGTCGTCGTTCGTATTATTTTCGTTGCAGCGATGACGATTGAGATGTTTTTATTTGTTATTGTTGCTGTCGTCGTTGTAATTGTGGTACTTGTGGAAACATGTGTTCGGTGTCGCTGTCGTTACTGCTGTTGATGATGATGATGATGATGTGTAATTACAGTAAAAATAGATGCTCTTTTTCCCCCTCTGCGTTACCAGCTTCACTTGGGTGGTGGGAATATTTCATTTCTTTGTCTTTTATTTTAAAAAAAATGTATTTTTCATTCGTTTTATTTTTTTTTATTTTACCTGTTTATTTTGTTTCTTATTTCGTTAACTGCTAAATTTGATTTCTCGTTGTCATAGAATTGTCATGAATCCTCGAATAATGTAGGAATAGGATCGTCTTTCATATGTGTCGAGTGAGAAGATGAACGAAAAATATGAGATCTGTCGTCGATTAAGTGGGAAACAGCATTTTACTGTAGTAAAATTTCAAAGGAACATAAATTCCGTCGGCTTTTAAGATATGTCAACGAAATTGCCTCGGCAAATAAATAAATAAAGAAACAAATAAATAAAAATTTAAGGACAAACAGCGTGTATAGAAGTTCGATTCCGGTTCAACGTCTAGATTCTTAACAGATTAATAACTGGATTAAATTTTATTTTTCAGTTAAGCGCTATCCTTTATTATATGATGTTTCATTGCTGGTAACTCTTTAAGTAAGGTTCTCAGATCAAAGCTGGACACCGATAGAGTTTTATCTTTTCTCGTTGACAGAAGTATACCAGAACTTTGGAATTTTCATGTTTTACGGCTGTGATATTCTGGTGACGTCGTTTTGATAAGTATAAAAATATCATCTTACATAAAATATAACCAGTCTGGCTAAAGACTTGGAGATAACTAATAAAACAACAGCAGGGTGTCTAACCAGCACAGTAAGAGAGAGAGAGAGAGAGAGAGGCAGGACTGAGTGAGTGAGTGAGTGAGAGAGAGAGACACGGGGGAGAGAGAGGAAGAGAGAGTATGAATGACAGCTGGATTGCAAACATTACTGTGACTGATAATGTAAAGTTAGGTGAACTCTCGTAGGATTTCTGTTTATATTGTTTAAGTAAAACTTGGCAGCCAGCCGCGTTCAATGCCACCATATAGAAGAGCGCAAAGTATGGGGGGGGGGGGTGTCTTCTTTCATTCAAAAGAAGCCTCTGAATAGGTTTCGATCACCGATTTGGACCTTTTTACTTCATTTATGGGATCTTTTCTTTTTGGCCGGCATCCTAACACAAACAAAATAAACTGAAAATTTTTTTTTTAAATAACTAATAACTGAATTGATTAAACTATACACACGTGTATCTCAAATGTAAATATATCAGAAATAACAGTGACAAACTAAATATAAACCGCCGGAACGTCTTGTTGACAAACCACAGCTGTAATTGTTTTCACCTCAATAGACGTCATTGATTGGTTGAAATTACCGAAATACAACTTTAACACGAAATAACTTTGAAAATAGAGAATTTTCTTTAAAACACCAAGAGTAAATGATGTTTTAAATGACACATTCTACCAGTATACGAAATTTGAAAGTGTTTAGTTACAAAAAATTATTTTTTCTATGTGCCGGCCAAAAGGAAAAGACCCCATTTAAGTTATAAATGGCATATTTGTTGTTGTTTAGTTCCAAGTCAAACAGACAAGTGATCAAAGGCATGTCAGTCGTATCTACCTTAACCAGTTGCTCTCAACTAATTTTTGTCTATGACCTCTTTGTTGACCCGGTGGACCCCCATAGCTATTTGATGTTTAAAAACTAGTTTTATAGAAACTTCTTTCAAAATTCCTATTTTGTTTTTCATTCATTAACTTGTTTAGATTAAACTATGTAAAACGTAAGAGAAAAAAAGATTAGCTGTTTCTAGAAATAAATATATCTAAAGCAAAATTTTTTCATGGACCCTTAATATACTACTATTTACTATTTTACTTGCATGAATCCCCAAAAAAACTTGTATGGATCTTTAAGGGTCTTATGAACCCCGACTGAGAACAACTGATCTAAACGTTGGTGGTGGATTTTGTGTCCGTTTCGACAAGAGCATCTAATAGTTCAACCAACTGAATTTATACTCGTGAAAGTACGCTGTAAGTGATTAAGAATTCCACTGGCATATGTCCTCTTCAAATAATTCTGTGGTCAAATCAGTGTCACATTATGTAACAAGGCTGGACATTTTAATTACATGAAAAATCCAGGGAGAAAGAAAAACATAATTAATCCGAGTACTAGACTGGCACTTTATTTTATAAATTTCAAAATGATGAAAGACAAAATTTAACAGAGGGAGCCAAATCGAATTTGAAGTTCAAATTCCGCTGAGGCTGACTTTCCCTGTCATCCTTCCGAGGTCGATAAAGTACGTACCAGTTAAGCACTGGGGTCGATGTAATTGACTTACCTCTTTCACCGAAATCGCTGGTCTTTTGCCAAAATTTGAAACCAATGTCTCGCTTTTGTGTGTGAGTGTGCGTGTGTGCTTTCATATATGCCACTTATATAAGTACATAACTATATATATGCATATAAAACTAAGGTGCAGGCTATAGAGATAGATAGACGGGTGGTTGAAATGGAGAAGAAAAGGTACAAATTACGCACACATCAGTCTTTCAAAAGACAAAACTATTACGCTTGGAAGACATTCTAGTCAGTGTTTGCTCCATCACATTAAATCTGGGTAGAAACTGAAAGGAGGGAATTTGTACGCGGTAAGCAACTACCGGGCCTCTGAACAGTCGTCTGAATTGTCAGAAAGAGTAGCCAAATCTCTCTGAAAGTCTTAAAACAAAGAACACAATGGATAATGTAGTTCATGATACCGTACGACATTTTATCCGATGCACAAACGATTGTGCCTAACCGCCGCCTTTAAAAGTATCTTTTATGCTTTTATATTTTACTTGTTCCAGTCACTGGACTGCGACCATACAAGGTCACCGTCTTAAAGGGATTAGACGAAAACATCGACCCTAGTATTTATTTTTTAAGCCTAGTACTTATTCTATCAGTCTCTTTGGCCAAACCGCGAAGTTGCGAGGAGATAAACAAACCAACACCAGTTATCAAGCGGTGGTGGGGACAGACACAAAAACCGCCATACACAAGCATACGCACACACACACTTCGGTCACGTGGTTAAATAAACATGCAGTCCACATAGTTGATTACAACGTGGTCTGTTAGCCCAGTCTGTAAGAGAAGCTTTATATGATAGCCGCACAACTACATGTATTTGACGAACTTTCACATAATTTCCGTCAAGCAAATTTACTTACAACAACCAGGGCAATAGTAGAAGACACTTGTCCACAGTACCGCTCGTTGGAATGGAACCCGAAACCACGTGGCAAGAAGGCAAGCGTTTTAACCGCACAGCCGTGCTTGCACCCATACGGGACTAAATTATCGAATATCTCATTATTTAAGAGAAGATATATCATCTGAATAAGAGTTTGATTGCTATTTCTAGCAGGTAGACGACTCCGGAAAAACTCACTCGTATCGTCATAAATTACTTTTTATTCCATTTCTTCTTCGTTATAATTCTGAAACCAGGTGTAGAGTCAGGTAAGCACGAAGCTGTAAGATGTTGGACAGTACTGTAAAGACAAGTAGCTGAATTTCAAGTTGGGTTTTGAGCCTTTATTTTGTTAGTGTCAGAACTGCCACTTCATTTTGTAGAATGGAAACATATTTAGTTATTTATGATTTCACCCACTCTTCCAAACCTGACCTCGTTATCCATACAAGCTCAATCATTATAAAATAATAATGCCATACTCGATGACGTTATATTTTCACACCCAACAGGATCTCAATGTTTTTGCAGTATAATTGTCGTTCTCCCCACCACCAGCACCACCACCACCACCACCATCACCAATGCCTTCTCACCCTCCTCCCCTTCATCCGCCTCCACATCTTCTTCTTCTTCTTCTTCTTCTTCTTCTTCTTCTTCTTCTTCTTCTTCTTCTTCTTCTTCTTCTTCTTCTTCTTCTTCTTCTTCTTCTTCTTCTTCTTCTTTCATGATTCCATTTACACATAAGACTTATATTCATAAATCTGTTGCTCTGAAATTTACTGTTACTTTATAATACTAAAAATCCTCGAAAATGAAAAATAAAGTTGACCTTGGAGCGATTTAAAGACAGAACAGAATTATAAAATCGCAATGGATTTTATTCGACGCTGTCATGCTTCTGCTGTTCCACAGCCTTCTTCCGGTCAATCGGATAAGATATGAATCAATCCAAGATGAGGTGCTAAGCTACAGAAGGCAATATTTCCAAGAATCTTATTCCGCCGAGGACTTTGCCTTTCATCCTTTCGGAGTCGATTAAATAAGTACCAGTTACGCACTTGGGTCTATGTAATCGAATTGATCCCTTTGTCTGTCCTTGTTTGCCCCCTCTCTGTTTAGCCCCCCCATGGGTAATAAAGAAATAAATATTTCCAAGAATCTATAATAGCTAAGCTAAATGCATATATATAAAAATATATACATCGATATGTGTGTGTGTGTGTGTGTATTTCACTATTAATATGTTAAGGCGGCGAGCTGGTGGATTCATTCGCATGCCGGTAAAATGCTTAGGGGCATCTCGTACGTCTTAACGTTTAAAGTTCAAATTCCGCTGAGGTTAACTTGACCTGTCATCCTTCCGAGGTCGATAAAGTACGTACCAGTTAAGCACTGGGGTCGATGTAATTGACTTACCTCTTTCACCGAAATCGCTGGCCTTTTGCCAAAATTTGAAACCAATGTCTCACTTATGCGTGTAAGTGTGCGTGTGTGCTTTCATATATGCCACTTATATAAGTACATAACTATATATATGCATATAAAACTAAGGTGCAGGCTATAGAGATAGATAGACGGGTGGTTGAAATGGAGACGAAAAAATGCAAATTACGCACACATCAGTCTTTCAAAAGACAAAACTGTTACGTTTGGAAGACATTCTCGTCAGTGTTTGCTCCATCATATTAAATCTGGATAAAAACCGAAAGGAGGGAATTTATACGCGGTAAGGAACTACCGGACCTCTGAACAGTCGTCTGAATTGTCAGAAAGAGTAGCCAAATCTCTCTTAAAGTCTTAAAACACAATGAAGTCTTAAAACACAAAGAATACAATGGATAATGTAGTTCATGATAAGGATCAGTTTATAAGGCTTGAAAGTTTGTTTTTTTATCATAGGTTTGCTTGATCAGAAGTAAGTCCAAACTTTCAGTTATTTCTCACTATTCTACAGCATTACCGTATACAATAAACCAATATCAGTGCTAAATAGGCGGAGAACAGTCAGAATCGTTAGTACGCCGGGCAAAATGCTAGCGGCATTTCACACGACCTTACGTTCCGAGTTCAAATTCCGCCGGCGTTGACTTTG